>NW_010134664.1:0-12504 GCF_000699245.1 Pterocles gutturalis
TTATAATTTATATATTATATAATATGTTTTATATTATATTAAATATAATGAATTATAATATTGTGCAATAATTCAAATATAGAAATGGTATAGAATGACAGACATTGCTTTTGCAAAATGAAATTGGTAAAAATATTTGTGAAGTTTATCAATCCAATCAGTTGCTTTGTCAAGGTAAAATAATATAAGTAGTACAAGGTAAGTGTGTGGTAAAATTAGGAAAACAGTAGTTAATGATAATGATTTAAAGTACACAGATTAAATTTTTTATTAATCTGCTTTATGGATTTTTGCTGATTATGTTATTTGCTCTGGAGGAGAGGGAGATGTCTTGCTTTTTTGTTGCCATGAATGCTTTCCTACCATGACAACATTCTGGAAGTCTTTGGAAGATGAAGAGTTGATTTGGAAAGTCTTTCCCCCATGAGAGCAGCCCAGCAGTAGACCTGGGGCCCAGGGAGGTTGGACTGTCTCTATCTTTGAGGGGTTTCATGCCCTGGCTTTGTAAAGCCCTGAGCAGCCAAATTTGATCCCTCGGCTGAGCCTTCCCTGGACAGGGGCTAGGACTGGACACCTCCTCAGGACCCCACCAGACTGGGGTGTCCTATGATCCTGTGGTTTCAGGGGTACAATCAATTGCCAAAATTTTGTGATGTCAGGTGGCAATGTAACCCTGAGGGGTGGCAGTCTGGGAGATAGTTGTGGTTCTCGTTCATGGTAATGACTCTGTCAGGTCAGATGCCACATAGGCATGTGAAAGCTTCAACAGCATCAAACTGATATTTACATGGTGCCACATCTCTCTGGTCCTTTATCCTCCCCTGTACCTGAATCATGAACTATCGAAGAACAAGGGTGTATTTACATGCTGTTGAGTGATCAAATTAGTGTCTGTCAGCTGAGATTAACTGAGTGCAAAGGCTGACTCCTAGCCTGTGGCAAATGAAAAGTGAAATGTGTTCACTGAAACCACTGAGGAAGTTTATTTGATTAGTATGACACCTGTGGAGAATCTGCTTATTTCTAAGACATGACTCAAGAAAGTGTTCTTTCTTTTTACAGATTCTGTCTCTTTTTGTTTTCAAGGCCTTCAATGTTATGCTAATTCAGAGAGCCTTAAAAGCAAAATTCCTTGTACAGTATGGGACACAAGGGAGGTATAGCATAACTTACTTTTTAAAGATAGTATCCTCTTTTATCAATTGAAAAATGAAAGATTAGATTACTGAGGTGAGCAATACTAAAAATCCCTCAGGAAGCTGGTGAACAGCAGTGTGACTTTCTTGGCTTTGCTGGAGTGTGCATTTTTCCTGCTGCTGCTTGTCAAAGAGAACGTTGTGCAAAATGACAGAGCATCTTGTCCCTCACCGATAGCAAACCATCAGCTCTTTTTTTTTTTTTTTTTTTTTTTTTTTTTGCGTTATGGAGCTAAGAGTGATGTATTGTGGCAGCACCTTTCTCCTAATGTATGTCAGGGGAAATGGATGTTTTCTTCTCACCAGCAGCAGGCCCCGACAGTCAGTTTTACTTAACTCCGGTGGTAGTGAGAGTTGCCTGCACTCACAGATACTCATTGGGATTGACCCCTAGGAATGAAAACATTCGAAACAGTTCAGTATAAAATATACCAGCTTCTTGACTGATCCTTTCATACCGTCTTCTAAAAGAAAGATTAATTTGAGATAAAGTGTTTGAGTGTCCTGGTGGTATCTGTGCTGAATCAGGATAAATTATACACAAAATGTATCAAGGTTACATGAATATCCACCAGAAGAGTAAAGGCTGGCTTGAACCATTCTCATATAAACTGTTCATCCATGGGGCAATAACTTATCAAGGCATCAGCCACTGACTGTCGTAGCAGTCAGCACCAAGAAGAGACAAGCAGAAGTATCACTGTAGCGATGAGGTGCATATGAAAGCCATTCTGTGGAAAAGGTTTGTGTAGGTGTGCTTTTACTCTGTAGCAAATAAGGATAAGTACTTCTGAGATCTATGTGGAAGAATTTTTTCAAGAAAAGCACATTGACATTAAAATTTGAGAAGGAGGTTTTAAAAACAAGCAGACAAACAAACTAACAAAGCCCCATAACCCCAAAGAAAAAGAATAAGCTAAGGGAACTTAGAATTGGGAGCTACATAAATGACAATGTTGAAAATGTTGGTTTCATCACATTTACATGATGGGGTTTTATTTGCTACTAGTTGTATAGCTTTGCTTACAAATTCTAGTTTAGGAAGCTTTTTTTTTTGTTTTTTTTTTTTTTTTTCCCAATGTGAACAGTATTATTTGGTGGGAAAACTGAATGCAAACCCAGCTAGCCAGACAATGAGTCTGGCTTATGTCTTTCTCCATCACACTGGAAGAAAAGCCTGCAATTTTTAGACCCAGGGCTCATGTTGTTAATTAATGATCTTGTGCACATGAGGACAAAGAAAGATTTAAAGTGTCTTAACATGTCTTTTCTTCCTTAGTTTCTGTGGCTTTCCAAAACTGCCTTTGCTCCCTCTTTTAGAAGAGCATTGCTTCACTATCTCTTTTAATTCAATGTTCTGCTTATAAATTTATTCATATAATTTATTCCTGTAATGATCATGGTTCTCGTGTACTTTGCAAGGCTATTTGCATCCAACTAAATCAGGAGAGTGCTTTATAATGACTGACACTGGTAAGAGAATTGGATCGTCACAGGCCATCTCAGTTCTGAGTCTTTCATCCCGAGAATGAGGTGTTTCTTTGTGCTTTAGTTACATAGCTGATACTCTCATACAGAATACAATTCTTTGCTTTCTCAACTACTTTGAGAGAAGGATTAGATAAATTGCTTCTTGTATTCAGCTTACAATAATTCTGTGCCTTCTCAAGATCATCGAGACCCCACTGGCAAATTATGTAAGTAGCATCTACTGCTCAAAACACAGTGTGAGAATCAACCTGTAGAAATTGTGATTGATAAGGAGTTAATATGAAACAAAGCTCAGTCTGACTGGGAAACTATAATAGCTAGCTATGTGCTTATCCCTATGACTGGAAAATTCTTTGCTAAGTGTATGTTATTTTCATATGAAAAAAAGTTGTTTAAACTACCATCAGTCTTTAAATCCTGGATCCAGAAATTGGCCATGTTGACAGTGAGAAAGTAGGGTTAAAAGCAAATTGCTGTGAAAGACCTATAAAATATTCTTCACTTTGTGCATCTTTTTAGTGAATTTTAATAGGAGAAAACTTCAATGGCTATTTTCTGTTAGGCTTCATTAATCCAGTTTCAAATCTCTGTGTTCCCCAAGCTACACTGTCCAAGCTTTAGTGAGTGCATCTGTTACAAAACTGACACTTCATTTAGCCACACATCTGCAGTAGTCTGCAGTAGTTTTACTCTTGGACCGTTGCTATGTAAAATTAATCCTCTCCGATGATTTAAATAATAATATGTATGGTTTGCAGAAGCAGAGAATGCCTATTAGAAGAATATTAAAGTCCACCCCCTGCAGGGTGAACCTTCCCATTGCAACACAGGAAAAAGGATGTTTGTCCATATAAAGGCCCGTATGCAGAGAAGCATCATATTTTTAGCATTTCTTATAGCTGATTGAGTCTTCAAATTAACTTGATTTGAGTTTTTAAAGGGGTGTGCTGTATCATATAATGACAAGAAGCAGGCATACTGAATGGCTGCATATTGTGATCTACAGTGGGGCTCTTAAAAGTACCCAGGTGTCCAAACCATGGCATGTGCAAGAATCTGAGCGGGAGGCCTGCCCTTCATTCTTCCTACCCAGGGTTGAAGAAGACAGAGGAAATTTGCTATCCAGTGTGACTTTATTGTGTGCAAGAATTATTTCATTCAGTATCGGAAAATTTATGTTTTTTAATACCATCGGAACTGAGTTTCTCATGTGCCTTGGTCATCCCATACTCTTGTAGATCCTCAGATGCTTGTCTTCTTTGACAACCATCATTCAGATGAATTCAGTAGAACTTGAACTGTGAAATGGATTTCCATCTCAAATAATATCTTCTGTAGAATCGAACTTGTGTTAAACTCCTGGAGAGACGTGTTAAGCCATGTTTACTAAACTACATAACAGATGGTAACATTTCAATGAACTTCAGGTGGAGGGAATCTTTCCTCCTAGGTTGAGGGCTACATTGGCTTTAAGAAGAAGTGATGGGGGTTGACAGACAAGTATTTGCTGATATGCACTTTTCTCCTTTTCTGTCTTTTTAATTTGGACACTGTAAGCAGCAATACATTCAAGAAGTCTGATTTCCTTCTGGGGTCCATTTACCAGTAGCAATTTTTGTAGTGCTGTGATGAAATCTTTTGAAGGTCCTATGTTACTAACAAGCACTACTACATTTAAAAATATGGGTATTTTTTTATTCAGACTGTAAAACTGCTCCGTTTTAGATACCTATATAGAGAACAAATGGTTGTGCTTCATTTAATTTCTTATTCTTTTTGCACACAACAGTGTCTGTCATGTCTTTGTTAGTAACAATTTATTGCAGCAGAACAGGGTTTTGTTATATTATTGGTGTGAGAATACAGCAAAAATTAGTTTTAAAAGCAACCACTTTTATGAATAAGGATATAATTTATTATTTAGGATGTTAACATCAAATTGCATTCTCCTTTTGATTTATTAGGTACATGTGTCATGAAAAGGACACTATTTGGAGTCTACATGGTTTGGGTTTTGTTAGTTTTTATGTTACATAATCTTAGTTTCACAGCATCAGTCCTCACAGACTAGGAGCACAAAGCCTATATTGTATTAAAATGGACAGTCATATCTTCCACGCAGTCCTGCGTCTGTGGAAGCAGCATGGCTCTTTGTGCTTTAAAGAAAGGATAAAGAAACATGACTCATCACTGCAAATGCCATAAGTTGCCTGATCCAGTATGTCTTTCTGGTAACTTCCTGAGAAGAAGCTACCTCTGTTTTACCAATGATGTAGTATTATGTTTGGGGGATGGAGAGAAAGCGAATGAAAAGGTACACTTGTAGATGTGTTTACAACTTGAGTATTTACTTGAATGACTCTCTTGTCCTTACTCATTGATCTATGAGTTCCTTTTATGAGGATCATTGCATCTTTCACAACGTTTGTGCTTCTGCATAAAATGGGTTACATATAGAATGTTTGTTCAATAATGCCTTCATGTAGAAAGTCAGGGAAATGACCTTTAAAGAACAAAGTTAAGTATTAGCTTAATATTGAAGGAGGGTATTAAGAGGTTGTGAGATACTTTCAAAACAAATCAGTAAAACATTTCTTTCATTTCTTTATAGATTCTGGACAACCAGGAAGTCCAAGCCACAATGATCCTGCCAAGAATCCACCAGGTAAATATAAGTTCCAGAACATGTTCATCTAACATTGTTTGAGAACAAAGATACTACTGTTAATAGTTAAAGAGAGGAAAATTGGTCAACAACGTATTTTGCACTGGTAAGTACATATAATCAGGACAAACTGTGATTATTTTAGTTCTTTTAAACTGGCAATACCTCAATCATAGTTTCATCAACATTAATTTAATCTAAGGAATTTTTCTTTCAGTTCATGTGTTTTAAAATTTTGTAAGTGGGGATACACAGAGGAGTGAGAAGACAAGATACCAAATAACTTTACTTTTATAAAAGTTTTCAAATGCTACTATTATTCTTTTATCTCAGACAAAACACAATGGACCTACCTCTAAAGTCTGTGAGCTGAGCTATCATGTTCTTTACTCTTATTTTATATGTGCATTATAAAATTAAAATAAGTTCATTTTTTATATTTTTCATATCAGCTCAGAGCAGTTTTTGAACACACTGTTAAGGGGTCATGCTAGTGATGTTTGGATTTTTTTTTTTTGAGAGAGATGTCAATGTAAAGAATTCTTTCAAAGGTTCTCTAAAAATAAAAATTCAAGAGCAAATCAAACCCAGACTTTGCCATTCCACACTGTTTAGACCAAAGGTTCTTTGTATTTTCATGAGTCATCATTCTAATAATTGGGCTGTGCTAATAAATCTTGTAAATCTTTGTTGTTTTATGAATTTTATCAGAGTAAGACAAACAAGTGTGACAGAGATACTATCACTTCTTAATGAGCAAGGGGTGACTCCTGCCACCACCGTCATGATGTATCTTCTCATTTTGACTCACACAAGAAGCGTCTATTTGAAATAAGCTTCAGATAACTCAGTTTGGTCTTTTTCTGAGTGCAAAATGAACCATACTCTAACCAAGAAGTACTTGTGTGATGCTGGGCTGTAACATATATATGAATATTTTCTGGATTGGCCCAAACATCAGTGAAAATGGCTTGTGTTGTGGCTGCACAGTTTTTTACTGTGCAAATGATGAAAGTATTCTCTACATGTGGTGGAATAGGTCATGTCTGTTGCATGTGGACACCCAAAAATGGGAGAACCATCATAGGTCATTATACAAAAAGCCAAATTCCTGTAATATAAAAACAGAAAATATATGCTGGAAGATTGCAGATATGTTTTAGAGATATGAGGGCAGAACAAGTCAAATAATACGGTAAGGTCTTTTTCAAGTGATTTTTAATGTGACTTTTTTTTTGCAAGAGACGATGCAGGCTTGAAATCACTTTTGTCTGGTGACTTCAATGCTGTTTCTCTCCAAACTGTGTGGGATGTTATGAGTAGGCTTTTATTTCTTTATTAAATATATGACATAAATTATGTAGGATAGTGGTTTAAAAACCCAAACCAGCAAATTTACACCTAAAACAAGCCTGAAAAATTTCCTCACAGATAATAACAGTTTTGTAAAACTTGGCACACTTAGCTGTAGAGTATTTATTCTTATTTTAGAATATCTCTGTTTGTGAGCTCACAAAAAGCCAAATGCATTGCCCCTCCTCAATTTGAAGGATCCTTTGTAGCCTCAGGGTTTGGGAAGCTGAAGACAGGGTTTGGAAACTCACCCTCAACGTGTTTTAAAACTCTGTTTTTAAAGTACCATTTAGCATTTTGAGTAGGAAGGTGGAAGTACATATTTCTCCAGTGCTAATCACATCCTCTAGTGAGTCCAATCTCAGCAACCCTCGGTCTCAACCCCAGGCTACCCCAGCAAGGAGTAATCTTGCTGCCAGCAACACAGCCCTAGGGAGGGCAGCAGATGAGCTATATAGGCTTTCTTTTGGCAGCCTTGTGGGGCAAGACCAGATGCCCTAATGTTTGACAAACTCCGGTGTCCCAGAAGGTAGAGGGAGGTAGAGGGCAGAGAAATCTGTTTCTGGTTTCATCATGAAACTTTCTGCTTGAAATATGAGCATAACACTTTCTCATGCTTTGGAGTCACTGCTGGAAGGATTATTCCTTTATCTACTGCCAAGTGGGGACAGAAAATGGAAGCTGTGCCTTGCTTCTCTTGAAACCCTTCATTTAAGCAGAGACAGGGGCATAATTGAATATCATCTGCCTATTTGAGGATGCATGAACTTCTAGCATCATTCAGCTTCCCTGTGTGATACTGTCTTAGGGTTAAACTGGCAGGACGAAAGTGTTAAGGTTTGTGGAGCTGCAAAATACAGGACTTCTGGGCCTGTGCAGGAGAATGAGGGATTTGCACTCTGTTCAGTTTGTCTGATAAAAAGACTGCTGTGCTGAGCTTTCTTATTAAAGTCCACGTGAGTCTTGTTATTAGAACCAGGCAGTCACTTCTGTCAGAGCCCCAGAGGATATCCACTCTGAGGTTTGTTTTCTGTCCCCGGCCAGGAGCATGCGGACTGGCAGTGCCAGGAGGGTTTGTTCTTCTATCACGTTTTGGTCTGATGCCTGTATGTCAAGGAGCCAGGGCGCTGGCAAGGTATAGGTGCTGTTAGCTTTTGGATGCCACTACTTTCACAAAGACATTGCCAAGGAAGAGGAGGTTGGAAACTGAGTGGTAGTTGGCTAGGCTGCTGGCGTTAAAAGTGGTTTTTTTCTAGTTTTGGCTAGACTATTGCATTCTTTAGGGTGTCTGGTAATTTGCTGTCTTAACCATGGAGGGAGGGTAATGTCACTTGCCAAACAAAAGAACATTAAGAGCACTTGCTGGAATTCTTTACAATATGTTCCTAAAAATACACTGAATACTTTGATAGCATAATACAGTATTGAGATGGTATAGCTTCTGGTGAAAGTGGTATGTTGCTTTTGTAGCAAGATCCAGGGATATCCTCCTCTAAGTTTTATTTTTCAATAACTTTCATGTGGTATATTTCTAAAGTATGAAACTTGCTTTTCTGAGAGCTGGCTTGTAAATGTCACTTCTCCACAGGGATTGTTAGGTAGGTTCCAGATAGATAGATGAGCTGAACTGAACTAAACTGGAGAGAGAAGAGTTTGTCCACATCAGTAATTAAACCAAAACCAAATACTTTAGGCCTGCCCTGTTTCTTAATATTCTTCTGGGCATCTGCTCAGGGCTACTGCTGAAGGCAGGCTGTTGAAGGAGACCTAGTGTGGCAGTCTCAGTGTAGTGCTGTATTATTTGCTCACTGCGAGTCCCATAGATCTTTTATATAGCTTAAAAAAATCTAAAGAATGAGCCTTCTTTAATGTGAGTCTTGAAATACTTGCAAAGGTGTGGGAGGATGTGTACTGAAGACAGAGGGAATGATCTTTCAGTAAATTAATCTGTTAGACATAAGAAAATTATGAAGGTGAGTAAAAAGAGAAAAGCTTCTAGAACTACTAGTAGGCTAATGATATTGACACCAGCCATTACAATTTGGTCTCGGGTGATAAAATCCTTACTAGCCAATTCTTCTAGTAAAGGAATTTCTGGGATTTGTTCTGCTTTATTTTCCTTTTCCTTGCTTACTGCCTGCTGGCCACAACTGTTTGACTTTAATAAGGTTGGTTGCTACCTGCCACTGGTATGAGGTTACTACTTGGCAGACTTGATTTATTCATACACCAGCATTAACACTGCCGTTTCCAGTTGTTGCCATGTTGCTCAAAATCTTTGAACGCAGCCTTTTTAAGCTGCTAAAATAAGAGTAAGAAATAGCAATACTGATATGCTGATATACATATCTTGATATGATGATAGATAGGATAGGCAGTTGAATCAAGAGAATTGTAAACCTGAGGGAGTGGATACCAGTTCCTACTGGCGCTTCATGTCCTTCATCTTTTGTCTTTTGGATGGAGCTGAGCGGAGAATAATCTCTTCTTATACATGTCCCTTCAAGATTTCAGAGCTATTCATGTCCAGGAATACAAAAGACAACTTTTCAGAAGGTGTAAAGGAAACCTAACCACCCTCACACAGTCAGTTACGAACGTCATTGATGAGGGAAGGCAAGTGTGTTTGGATTTTTGTTTTTATCCAAGCAGTTGAATTCAGAGGTTATTAGACCTATGTTTCCTAGCAAGTGGGACCTGCTAGGTTTGTTTTTTTTTCTGATAGAATTTACTTCATTTTTTAGCTGGTCCTGGAATATTTTCATATAAATTTTTCAGACTCTATAGTGTCAGTCAGGGCTGAATGAGGTTTGAGCCTGTATGCTGATTAATATTACATTATTTATATGGGGTGACACACTTTTAGGGAGAGAGATTGAGAAATTGTCACTTTGCCTTTCATTCCTCCCCACTGTTTCCCTTCTTCTTTCCTCCACTGTAACCTGTGATACGTTGTCAGAGAATTCACCTAGTGATAAGATCCTTGATCTAAATGAAGCACAGGTATGTGAATCCTCAGACCCAGCTTCTCTGCTCTGGAATTGGTTTTTCCCTTCTATTTTCACCAGAAATTCTATTCTGGGAACCATTTCCAAAGAAGACCTGAGTGAAATCACCATCTAGTAATGTTTTCTTTCCTAATTAAAAAAGGTGTTGTCAAAAAGCTTGCAACCAGCCTCACCTATCTCTCAATATGCAAATCTCTCTTGCAGCTGTGGAGCCCCAAAGGCTTTTTTGCGCTTTTATATGGGCTAGCAGCCATAGGGAGAACATTCTTTTTGGATCAAGCCCTAAGAAATATGTAATAAATTTGCCTACATATGATTGTTTTAGATAGAAGGATTTCAGTTTTAAGTTTTAGAACATATAGTTTCAGAAATAACCTCTGAAGAGTAGCATGGTCTCAACCTTTACTCTCTTTGGAAATGCAATAAGCAAATGTCTGAGTTTTGAATAACTCAGAACACAGATGGTTTCATTATTTTACTCAATTGCAAGCTACCCTTTTCTGGATGGGGAATTAGCTCCCTAATTAATAGGAATAGAAAAGATATTCCCTGGCCTCATCATTGTAAGCAGCTTTTTTTGTGGAAGCAATGATGCCATAGTAGCAGTTTAGGGACTCAGACAGAATTGTATTTAAGCAAACATGCATTCACCTTGCTTTTCCAGCATGGGAGTGGATATTCTGAAATGCTTACTGTTTCCCGTATGCCTGCAGCTATGCCATCTCAGATAGTGATCTTCAAATAAAACTGGGTTGGGTTTGGTCGGGGCTTGATTTTCCATGGAGTTCTCCCTTTTCCCAAATGTTCCATGAATTAGTAATACCAGTAATTGAGAGGCGATACTCTTCCTCCTCACCGTCTCAGCCCTGGGCCAGGTGGTATTCTGGGGGCAACGCACAGCTGTGCTGTCTCGGCAGTCAGAAACCTGCACAGATTGTACAGCACCATTTTCCAAGAGGAAGAGTTTTTGGCCTTGCATGCTGGTTTGAAATTTGATGTGGCTAATTACTACTGTCTACTTGCTTAGGATTCCTTCAGAATTTTTGTTTGCATCAGCTTCCTTCTTCATGAATCTGCTGTGTAAATAAATGATGCTGTGATCACTTCTGATGCCATTGTATTTAATGGTGAGTGCAATGTTTTTACTTCAAAGCATGCACAGAACAAAAATTTACCAAAAACTCATATGTTGCCAGGAAGAATTCCGCACCAGAGAATTCTGTTTTGGTACCTGGTAGTCCCATAGCTGTTAAAAAGCAGCTCCCCCAACCTCTTTTTAAGTCTTGGCCGTAGTTCATACATAACCTGAGATCCCCCCAGAGTGGAAGGCAGTATGCATTTGTGTTAGTTACTCTTTCTGTTCCTTGCTACGTTTTGGGGCAACTCACTTCTTCCAGTAAGTGGATTCCAGAGTCCATTAAACCTGGTGTTTACTTCTTCAAGTTACTGCAGCATATTATAGTTCTGGTTATTAACTTGAAAGTGTTGAAAATCTCATTTGTGTTTTGAAATGGCACAGGCAGCTTTTTAGTTCCTTATTGTGCTAAAAAGTTCAATGGAATCAGGGCATCTCTTTGCAGCATGTTTTTTTTTCCTGTCTGAGTTACAACATCATTGCAACTTTCAAGAAAACAAAACGAAACAAAACAAAACAAGGCAAATCGTGGGTGTGCAACAAGGCCAGAACAATTGTGTGATAACCAGAACAGCTTTATTCTCTGTACAGACCTTAGTTCAACTGTTTCAAATTACACCATTTCTGAAATCTGTGTCTCTTCTTGGCTCATGTTATCCACCTGTAAGTGCCTTTAAGAAATTCTCATTCCGTGGGAGCCTGTTTCTGGTACTCTTTTTAAGATTCTGGCTTCAAAGTGCGTGCAATAAGAAAACAATCTGCAAGTTTGCTGTTAGTTAACTTACTATGAACAGTGTGAAATTAATTTTTCACTACCAGTTCTGACTGTGAATAGTAGCTGTGTGCCACTAGTATTCCTAATTAAAGATCTTCCTGTAGAAGCTAGATATTGCCAAGAGCAGCAAGAGCTGATCCTTAAAAAGTCAGTTCTCAAAGACTCAAAGAAAAGAAGCTATATGATGAAATGATTTAATGTTTAGTTGTAGCAGTTTCAGAAATCAAACAAACCTGTAGTTTGTTTCCAGAACGCTGCATTGCATAACTTAAAGTCAAGCTACAGGTCACTGCTAGTATTTTGTACACGAGGCTGAAGTTTCCAGTCTTTCTTCTCACAATAGCTCCTGATGTTGAACCTGTCTCACTGCTAGTAAGTCTATCTACTGCTGTATAATTCCTCTTTTTAAAAGATCCAGAAATAAAATTACAGTAATACAAATTGTTTCCTGCACTGATTGGATCCTTACTCCTTCTTTAGAAGTTGCTCAAAATCAAGGCTCTATCAGTGAAAAAATTACATGTTTAATGATACCAGGAAGCAATTTTATGTAGTCAATATGCAGCAGAATGTAAACAGGCATTCTATTCATAAAAGTACAATTAAATCAGAAGACATAAAAAAGGCTGGTTAAAGATTTGTAAAGCCAGACGTCACTCATAAGCTTTTAAGTAATGTGAGAACAAGCCCTTTATAATACAAGTCAGTGCAAACTGAAAATGTTTTTCAGTAGGTTTAAGCAACTTTTTTTTTTTTTTTTTTTTAAAGTCTTAGCATGGTTAAAAGCTATACTTGTAACTCAGCTCTTGAAGGCATAGCACAGGAATAGAGTGGAAGGTGTATAAGGACTAGAACATAAATTCTACAGTGGTTGAAGGCAT
>NW_010134664.1:12518-19108 GCF_000699245.1 Pterocles gutturalis
TGAAGGTTTCTCCTCTTACTGACTGTATGAGGGGAGCTTAATCAGAACTGCTGCTTGGCTTAACCGGTTTATCTTTCATCCTTGATGGCACTGGTTTGGTCATAGTAGTATTGTTTGGAAAATATATTTTTCAAACATTAGTTTTCTGTAAAAAAGGTAAGGAGAGACTGCAGATTTTATACTCGCCCTGTACAAAAACTAAAATGGAATACAGAAAAAGATCCACTATATTTATGAGTTTTGGAATTTACTGACTGTTTATACAGAATTGCACTATGGTGGTTTTGTCAGAAATGGTTTTTTTGCAGAATTAAGATTTTAAAGAATAATGACAATTAGTGAAATGCATTTCAGAAAGTGTCATCTCTCAGGCAAGACGAATTTTAGTAAATGACGATATTCAGTGCTTATGTTAGGTTTGAACAATAAAGACAGCAAAGTGTTATGACCATCAAAAGATACAGTAAATCCTCTATGAGGAGTACAACAATAGACTATTATCAAATGCATTAGTTTCTGTACTGAACAGATCAGAAACACACAAGAATGCTAATTTAAGGCTCTTTAACATGTTAATGCAAGCAGTGCTTTAGGGAATGCTCAACCAAAAAGCAGTAAGACCTGTACATACAGAGTATCACCACATTATTTTTTTTTTCTTGCATGCAGTGTAATAATGTGAGTATGAACATTAACTCTTACTCAGTAGGGACACCAGCTTCACAAGGTAAAAGGCAGTGTCTCACACCTTCAAGTGAAAGTGTTTACTGTCCTGCTGCATACAACCTTGCTGTTTATCCCTTATCGTATGTAGCGTGCATGTTTCTGCAACAAATTAGAGCAGTTTAAGGGCACAGAACATGTTCCTACTGCACAGCAGGAAGCCAAGAACAGTTCTGCAACATACCCACCATGGGTTGTCTTCCTAACTAGTTAAAAATGTTGAAGTGCACTGGTGCTGGAACTGAACATACTGTGTTTGTTTTGCTGCACTCAGAGGCATCACTGGAACCCACCTTCCCTGTTAGAAAGTGAGGCTCAGGATGAAGTTGCTCAGTGCCAGTGACCTAGGCTGTTCATTGTTGTGTCAATTTTTTAATGGAAGTGTTGTCACATTATGTAGAGAAGAACATCAAGCTGTTTCTGTAAGTTGGTTGAGACTGGTAAAAGCTGCAGTTTCCCTCTCTTTCCTAAAGCCAGGTAAAGTATTTGCATATATCTGTGAGTGGCATTATTTTTGGACCATCTAAGGCAGGGTGAAACCTGGTGCAAGTCAGTGATCCATCAGTCAACAATGCATCCTTCTGTGAAAGGATGATAAATAGTGGTACCGCTCAGTGGCTGAACTTTTTCCCTGCTCCCATTTCACTAGCACAAGGAGAGAAACCCACTATATTACTCATTATGTTATGTGGGTGTTCTCAGTATTGCCAGTGAGAAAAAGTAAGATTTCATGAAAGAAGGCTGAAGATTAAATACACGTGTCTGTGTGCTGTGTGCATACACAGGTATACATCTGTGTTCTTACATATAAAATCCTGCGTGGGCATTTTCTTTTTTTTATTATGAGCCCTGGGGCTTGTTCTCACTGTAATGATAGCTTGACTAATCTACACTTGTGTAAAGCTCCTCTCAAGTTAGCCTAACTTGAATGAGAGAAGTTGTGCTTCAAGGTAGTGATATTTGGATAAGCAGCAGAGAAGTTCAGTCTTGTCTCATTACCAGCTCTAGAGCTGGCTGCATGTTTGTACACTGGCTTTAAGCCATACTTCACTTACAGGCCAACAAAAATCAAGAAACCAAATTTTTATTTGGAAATCTTGCTTCCATGTCCTATTACTAACTTTCATCCAGCTTACCCATTCTTTGGTTAAAAAAAATGAAAAGTGGGGTGGAAGAGAAAAAGAAACATTAACTGTCTTCACTTTTTTTTTTTTTTTTTTTTTTTTGTTTTGGGTGTGATATGGGTATGTCAAGTTCTGCCAAATAAAGAAGTAAATATTTGAGAAGCTGTGTCATGTTTTCATCCACACAAAATCATGGAGAAAGGGTGCAAGAGAATGCAGAATATGAAAGAAAAAGATTTATTTCTTAGAAACTGGAGACGAATAAGTTTGCAGGAAGGCCTGCAACATCCAAGGGAAGGACAACAAGAGAGGAAAAAGTAATGGATATGGAGAGAAGCTGTTGAAAATGAGAGGGAGAAGAATGTGAAAGGAAGTGAAGAAAAAAGAGAGGGAGACCTGCAGAGCTACTAGTGGAAATAAAGACATGCAGGCAAATAATATGAAATGGCATGCAGGGATATCGTATGAATTGACGTCAACTGGAAGATGAGAAGGTGATGGCACTGGCATAGATAGCATCATTCAGGATGATCCCACAGGCCTTTCGTGTGCTGCATGCCCACTGCACTTGCTCCTAGGATGGTTTTTCATCTGGGGAAGACTGACATTCGCTTATAGGTGTAACAGCGTGACAGAGATGTCGATGTCAGGAAATGTGCTCAGTTAGATGTGCTCACATTCTTTCAACTTGAGTTGTCAGGTGCAGTGTTTATACCAGCACTGGTAAATACTATCAGAGGTGCAGGGGGAAGCGGCTCTGTGGGCCTGGCAAGACTGCTAGTCAGCAGTGAAAACTGCTCTTTTTTTGCCTCTGCCCTCCTTGTTTGACCCTGAAAGTAGAAGAGATTTCTCCAGATGTACGAAGGACAGATGTGTCAAGTGAAGTGTTCTGCTTTTACAGTCACTTTTCTGATTATAGTGGCCATGTTAAATTACTTGAAAATGAAAGCAGTAATTGCCAAAAGAAACCTAACGAGAATAGTGCTGAACCATTGTTTTCCAAATTAGTAAATATTCCAGTAGGTGCATTTTTTATTTGTTTGTTTGTTTTGTTAGTTAAGACATTTAGAGTGCTTTTATTCATTCAAACATTTGGAACTGAAAATTGACAGTGCATTTCCAAAAGAAAAAAGCTGTTTTAATTCACAAAAGAGACTAGAGAAACCTCAGTAAGAAATGCTTAATGCACCATCTCACATGAGAGCAAATGAAAAAGTAGTATTGTTGGAGCAGCAGTGTGCACGAAGTATAGATCTAAATATTTCTATTGGTAAACGGTTGGCATTCCTACCAACCCTTCCTGTAAGGGCTGTGATGTCATGTACTGTCAAGTCAGCTTATGCAGTGATTGTTGACATGAGACTTCCACAGAAACCTGGGCTTTTCATCTTCCTTTTTGTCAGGTTATCTACTTACACTGTTGAGATAAGTCTTGATTATCAGCTGTTGTTTAACTGCAGTGTTCCCAGTTGTGCCTGAACTTCACGACAGGGAAGTGTATCATATACATTTCTCATTGAATAAGTAAACATCAGCCAAAACAATAATATACAGTTTCTTAAACATAGGTTTCTAGATATATAGTTCAGCATGTATATAAAAAGCCCACTGAATAGCTCAGCTGTTTTGCCCAGTTCCTGCTTTTACTAGAAATAATAGTAAAACCCTTGTCTGCCTCAGAGGTGATGATTTGGTAATGGAAACAGTAGTTTAAAGTCGCTATCAGCCAGGTAAGAGTTAAATAAAAAAACTATTTAGCAGAAACGTATGTGAGGACAGGACTGCTGTTGTGAAATTCCTTAGTCCTGCTGATACAGTTCTTAGTTCCATACTGACTTAAAAATCAGAGATACTAATAAATGGAACTAGTTTATAGATATTTTCTGGATAGTTGTCTAGGAACTCAGTGTATTGCTTGTTAGTTTTGGTACACATATTAGAAAATTGCTTTCTCACGACTCCTAAAGATTTTTTGCACCTCTGCCTGAATTTCAGCTCTCATTAGATCCTGTGATCAGCTTTCACTGTACTTCAGTCTGTGTATTATAGTTCTGACATTCTGTTGATACTGTTGTTAGCTGTTGTATAAAATTATGTGTAGCGATTTATTAATCTCATACTGATCATGGTATTGTCATCTTTTTCAGTGTACCTTGAGGATAGTTTTGTAAAATCCGGAGTGTTCAACGTGTCAGAACTTGTGAGGGTGTCCAGAAGTAAGTTATCATTTGCATTTAATAATCTCCAAAGCCTACTATAATCAAGTGAAGGTTTTTTCTCCCCAAGATGTAAGATGCATAGGAAATACCTGTAATCACACATAATTTTGATGTCTTTGACCACAGTATTACATTTCATCTTGCATTTGTTTGTAATAAAACAAACAGAAGTCTTCTTTGGTCTTTGATATTTAAAGATTGAGTCAATTTGTTATGTGTTCCTCTGCGCAGCTTAATACACTGATATGGCAATAAAATTATCATAAACATAACAAAACCTTCTATTTGTTAGACTTGCAGGTTTCTGAGGTTGTCCTACAAATCCTTGGATTTTGCTAAACCATCTGATTATTCTTTTAGTTTGTTTTTGAATTTGTAGCTCTTATAAGAAAAGTCACAGCATGGATATAAAGGGCGATTAATATATTATACACTTGTGTTTCTTTTACTCATAGCACTGGCTGTAATTGAATTTCTAATTACATTGGCTTGTTTTGGCATCAGAAATATGCATATGAACATACAAAAAAAACCTTACATAAAATATAATTCTCAAAGGACAGGTGAAGCTTTTATTACAGAAAGAAAAACCAAAATGAATATACATAAGATCTGTTTTGTTGACATCTAAGAATTTGCTGTAATAATATGTCATAAAACCAGTGCATATTTTAATTTGACATTCCTTTCTGAATGCTTCTTTTCTCCCTTTAGTATCAGCACTATGAAAGTATTTCTCTTAAGACTTATTAGGAAGTGAAAATAAATGCTTTCAAGTTTTAGTTAGAAGTGTCTGCAATGATGACACCAACATTATAACAACTAAATGGTCCAGGAAAATCTCTTTTCTGATGTGGTGAGGACAAAATCAGTGAGGCACAAGTTTCCAAAACCATCTGTCCAAATTTTGCTCAGGACTTGATTCATGCCAGCTTACAATGACTGAGGAATTTAATTAACGTAGTGAGGCTTAAGGTACGTGTGTCATTTCATTTGCTGTGGTCAGGAATTAATATTCAACAATTAAAATTATGTTAAGTCATTCAGCAAAATACTGAGCTTTGCCATCCTGCAGTATTAAGACATATTCTTTTTTATGTTTGCCGACGATATGGTTTTGCTGTTTTAGGAAGCTGAGGACGTGTGGAATACAGCCTTCTTATGGTTTTCAGGTGGTTAAAAACATTTTAAAGTATCAGGACATTCAGATTAGAAAAGATTCAGTATTGTACTTATGTTATGAAATTGTACCTTCTGCAGCTGTTATACACGATATACTTCTAATAATAAACTTTAAAGCATGTGGTTTCTGTGGAATTTCTTACCATGCATTTGTTTAACCCCAAGCCACAACGGATTTGTACTTTAACTGTCAGGAAAATACAAACTGTCAGACACACTACACAACATACAATTATTCTTTTAAGTGCCAAAAGTAGTTAAACTGCACAATGCACAGACAATGAACAAAGGTAAATGCATCACAATACATAACATATAATTTATTCTTGAAATGCCAAGACGTGCGGTACACAGACTCTGTAAGGAGGTGAAGATAAAGCTGATGGTGTGTGTTTGTGTGTAGGTGCACATACGCAAAGCCATACCTGTGGCACTGGGTGAAAGAAAAAGGAGGCATCAAAACATACTGTCAGCACAGAAGACTATTATTAATGCAAAAGAGTTAACATTAAAGGAAAAAAGTTTGTGCATCCCCAAGGTTGTTATTTCAGTTCTTTAATAAATATTGTTAGCTGTCCATATAAGCACTGGCTCGTTCATTGTAAAAGTCCTTCTACAGAAGGCTTGACTGTGTGCTGAGGTTCGTGTGACCTTTTTCATATTGATGATTCCAGGTTATCTGTTATACAAAAAAATACATGATGGCTGCATAACTGCTAAGGGATTTCTAGGGACTGGGGAAGATAATTCACTTTTTTAGATATATAAATATTGATATAACTTGTCTGTACTTGGTTTCTGCAGGAGGCAGAAAATTAGATACATGTAGTAACATCTCAGTGTTTTTCCCAGTGTTAAAAAAGAAAAGATGGCTACAAAGATAGAAGATTACCTTTGACTCAGTATGATGATGTATTTTTCAGCACCCATAACCCAGGGAACTGGAGTGAACTTCCCAATTGGAGAGCTTCCAAGCCAGCCATATTACCATGATATGAATTCGGGTGTAAATCTACAGAGGTCCTTGTCCTCTCCACCAAGCAGGTAAAAACTTGAATTTTTGAGTGCTAATATGAAACCAGGTTTAATAGTATAAGACAAGTAATTCACAAATACTGTCAACAGCCAACTATTCTATGAGTTTCCTCTGATTTTGTGAGGGAAGCTACTTAACATATGTTACTATAATCTATGTACAGATATATATATGTTATGAATCTTGTAATTTGAAGTGGTGTTATTATTGCCTGTCATTGTTGTTGGTATCGAAGAAGATAGTAACTTCTGTCAGGGATTGAAGTGCTCACTAAATCATCTGTCAAGAGAAGAACTATGAATCCTG
>NW_010134664.1:19156-69870 GCF_000699245.1 Pterocles gutturalis
ACCACAGGGCGGCTGCAGCCACAAAGGCTGTCTTTGAGGGCTTCTTCTTGGACCTCTGTCTTGAAAGATATGTTGGGACAGGTACTGTTTCCTGTGGAAAAGGCATTAAAACAGATATATGAAGACAAGGTGTCTTTATCTGTAGCATCATCTCAGCTCATGAGAGTGTGTTTCCTGCCTCACCATTACAAGGGGCATTTCCCACCACAGTGGGAACAAGGAAGGACATGAGGTAGTAAGAGGCTCTCTAATTTTTTTTCAAGGGTCTCCATGTGCTGCTGCAGGCAGTTTGATCTGAGGAACCTCCTTCTTCCTTGCTTCAATATGCTCCCTTCTCCCAACTCTGAGAAAGACCCCGTTCTGTCCCCCAGGAGCAGCTGGTGGGCCCACAGAAGTGAAGAACCTCCTGTGCCTTCCTTCTGACTCCCACATAATGTACTGTGTCACACCCGTGGGCCCCTTGGTTTTCTGAAACTGACTGGCATACAAGGAAATCACAAGCACTGTTCGACCTCTCATTCACCCACATTTCTGACCCTCCTGAGTCAGGAAGTGTGTGCACAGTGGGACAGGATTTAACAGGACCGTCAGGGGCCTGGGGTGGTAATTTACCAGCACCTGGATGTTCTGAGTTATTTTGCTCATATTCCTCTATTTAATTCCATTTTATTTTCGGCCTGGCTGTTCACCTAGTACATTTTAGAAATGGATAGATAGTTCTTACAGTGTTGTCTAAATAATACTAATACTACCACTAAACAACAACAATAATATTCAATAACAACAACAACAATAATAATTATAATGATAATAATAATAATCATAATAATAATAATACCACCACCATTAAAACCGTTATCCTGGTTTTCTTTGGCAGTCAGCATAACAGGTTCAGTATATATTGTTACGAAGAAGCTCAACTTCCCTCCACTCTACTGAAGTGCTGCCTCATTTTGTATAGTGTGACTTGAAATACGGGCCTTTTGTTTTTTTTTAATTAAACTAGTCTAAAATGAAAACTCTTTGTTTCAAGTTAGACCTCTCTGAAAAGCTTAGGATTTTGACCTCATGAAATATAGTAAGCTACATTTTTTCCTCATTAACACATTCAAAAAAGTTCCTGTTTTACCTTGACGTTACTAGTAATGCTTTTCCAGTGCTTTGTTTTGATTTCATGGTTTCTGCATAGTGTTTAACACTCTCATGACACAACCTTTCTTTGATAGGTTACAGGAACTGGTTTCTTGGTTGTTCAGCCAAATGCTGGTAGACTTTTATGTTACCCATTCATGCCACCTGTGAAATATTAAATAATGTGAAAAATGCAAGTACACACCTGCATTACGTATTATTAATTAACATCATCTATGTAAGTTAATGCAAGCTCTAGTATCCACTTTTTTGTGTTTTGTATGCCTGAATTATTCTGTTGAAATATTTGTTAAAATACAAACAGTTTATATACCAGTATGAGCTGCATATCATACTCACTGCCAAATCTCACATTATTTCAACAGCAAGAGACCCAAAACTATCTCCATAGATGAAAATATGGAGCCAAGCCCGACAGGAGACTTTTATCCTTCTCCAAATTCACCAGCTGCGGGGAGTCGGACATGGCATGAAAGAGATCAAGGTGAGTTACATGGGAACATTTAACCTTGAAGTATATTCAAATATACAATAAATCTTTGCATCTCCCTTTCCATTACTGCAATAAAATGATGGCTTTTTAGAAGAATAATTATTTTTCTGTCTGGTATGTGTATCTGCTGGTTTTGCAGATGTAGTTAAAACCGACAGTCAATAGAATATGATATAAACAACCATATAATAATTTTTCCATCTGGTGACTGCCTTATCTATTGTTTGAAAAGATGTGTGGCAAGTGAGGTACTTGATATTGCGTGTGCTGTGATCACCCCAGCGGGATTTTGAGTACCATGGTTTCAAGTAAAAACTGAAACATCTCCATACTACGGTTGAGTCAACACTAGTTTACTCAGTTTTTATCTTACCGTGACAGACTCCTGTATGTGCATTTAGTCTGTACTGTGTGACTCACAATAGGTCCAATCGGCTCTTTTCTGAAGAGCCCACACATAGCTCTGTGGGACTATATCCATATGCTAAAGGATGTTGGTAAGTGGTGTTGTGTTTTTGGGTTAACAGAAGCAAAACACATGTTTGTGTGGAGAAGAAAGCTATGGTTGTCAAAACAGTAAAATTAATTGTCATAACTTTCCCTCATGTTATCTTGATGCTTTATAAACCCAGATGCCAGTGTAGTCTTTTCCCTCACCTCCGTGATGTGAAAAGGTGTTTAAACTTGCATGTATTTGAACAGTGTTGGTTAATGGTTGCTGTGGCTGCCGTGCTGCAGCTATTTGGAGTGTCTGTGAAATGTACAACAAAATACATAAAAGTGCTCTCACTGCTCATCATTGCTCTCAGTTCTTCAGTAACTGACCTAACCTTTGGTCTTACCTCATTTTTGTTTTGTTTTAGCCTTTTTTCTCCTTTCTTTTTTTTTTTTTTTTCACCTGCTAAGTTTTCTCTTTCATCTCTGTATGCAAAGTAGCATGTGATTGGTATTTAACTGCCTCTTATTTTCACATTTTTGTTATAGTTGGTCTCCTTTTAATCTGCTACTGCCTACTGTCTGATCTGTCTTCTCATCATTAGGCTCTTTCTCTCACACAATATTTATGAGTCTTTTTCTTCCTTGTTTCTTTTGAACTTTTTGTTTCTCGTGGAGGCTCTGATATTTTCTTATTTCTAGCTGTTTGCAACATTCACTATTGAATTTTTTTTTAAAAGTCTATCTTGCCCATGAATTTGCATAACCGAACCTAAGAGCAGCAAAATAGCAGTTCTGCCAGCCAGAATATTCCCCGTTGTGCAAAATATTTTCCTCTTTAACTGTTACGTTTTTTGCCATGACACTTTATTATGATTTTTCATAAAAGGCAGGATTGTACCTCAACTAATTTTTGTGTGGTTGTGGGGAAAGCAGACCATCTTTCCTCTCTGAAATAGTCTCCACGTATCCTTGAGGTCCCTTCCAACCCGGGTCATTCTATGATTCTATGACCCCCGCTTGTGAAACTAAGTCCTTTTGTGCTGCTGAGTGAGCTGTAGAGGCTTCTGAGAAATGCAGTGCTGCATGGACAGCTGAGCTCCAGTCCTGATGACAGAGCCTTTCACAGATGATCTCTGTAGTTCACAACTATCTCAGTTGCTTTTTAGCTCGTGAATCATTCTGCTTGCAAAGAACTGTGCTCTGTGGATACTGGATTTGTTTGGTTTTACCAGCCTTCATGTCACATTTCTCAGTAGTGAACAATGTTATTCAAATTCTTTCAGGAGATTTACGGTGAACCATTACTTAATTTCTGTTCCATTGTGTAGCTAGACTTCTGGTCTGAAACAGCCTTTAACTCTCTCTATATATTTCATAAACCAGAGAACTCCAGAAGATGAGAAAGAGAGAATAAAAGAGATAGACTTGAATCAATATATTTTACTTTTCCTCCTGGAATTTACATTCCTCCCTGAATATCCTGTTCTCCAGAACTGCTGTGCCTAGTGAAATTTTACCATATCCCTGGCAGAGAGGTTTTCTTTGAGATGCTATGAAGGACTTCTTTTTTTTTTTTTTTTTTCCGTCCTTAAGAAGTTCTTCCATTCCTGCAGAGGGATAGATATACCACTGCCCAGTGTGAAAATCATTATACTAGTGGAAGGATAAGTCTTTCCCCCCTAACTGTTTATGTTTGGCTCCAGTCACCTTCTGAGGTTATCCTGCTGCTGTGGAAACACTGTAAGGTAGTGACCACAATGCCTGTCCTTGGTACCTGGCTCACTGGGAAGGAGTATGCAGCAGCTCCAGGCATATTTGTTCTGCTGCTAGTTTGTTGGATGCTTGATATGGTCTTCATACTAGCGTGTGTCTTTGTAAAGCTCCTTTTGGACACATAAGTCTTACGAAGATATGATATTTGTGAAAACCTGCATTCTGTTTCCTTATGCCTGCAAACACGAAGATGATAGAAATAAAAGTTTGGAGGTGGTTTCTATGCCAGGGAGCTCACTGGTACTATTTCTCTCTCTCCCATGGAGATCTGTGTGTCATATGAGGTTAGGCATAAATGAAAAAAAAGTTGAAGCCATTTGGGATCACATTCGCATTCACCCAATGTCACCAGGGGATGGATGCTCATGTAGTCCCAACAGGCACTGCTTTTACAGGCAGTCTCCAAAGGTCATCAGCACCAGAAATGTGAATCATTCCACAGTACCCATAAATGAAAATGTGCAGAGGTATCATGTTTATGGGCAAGTAGTTTCTCTTTCACTCTGATGTTTTCTAAGAGAAACAAAATCAGAAACAGGATTGATATTAAAATACGGCATTGTTGATTTCAGTTTTCTTGTCTCTGTTTTGAACCTGATAGAGCAAAGCCTCTAACTTCTGACCAGAAATAGATTTAGTTTCTTCATCTGCATACCTAGTGTAATGTGTTTTCATAGAAACATAAATGACATGGATTTGAAAGATTCTTTTATCATTAAGGCTCTTCATATCTTTAGCTGCATTTGTAAGGTAGCAGAAGTGAGATGACGGTGGTAGTTTGGAATTGGAGGTAGCCACAAAAGAAAAATGCTAGCTGAAACAGGTTAGAATAATGTAGTTAGAAGTTTCACAGGTGTCTAAGGGATATCTAACCATTTTGATAGAATGAGACAAAGATTAATGGGTAAAACAGGAATATACTGAGATTAAAAATGTGACAGATGAAAATTTGCAGTGGGGTGGAATGTGATATATCAACCTTTTATTGCTGTGGAAAACGAATATGTAGTTTAGTAGCTAAGTAGATACCAGGAGAGGAGCGATTCCGTATGAATGATTCTGTCGTAATACTCATAATTTCTACAGCTTCTCTACTGTGCAAGCATACATCATGAGCAGTAGGAACATGACTACAGTAGTACTTGTGGTTTAGTGAGGATGGGGCATCTGTGAAACTAAGAAAAAGAAATCTAGCCCAGCTGCAACAAAATCTTCCTCATGTCACATTCTACTTTCAGTTGTAAAACTCCAGACTTTGTGCTTTTGCTGTTATCTGTCTTCTTCCTGTCATACTAATTCCAAAAATGTTTTGATAATATAGCCATCTGAAAAACTAGAAGTTTACATGGCATAAGATTGGTTAAAGCCAATCTGTGAAAGGTTGTGATCAGTGGCTTCATTATCCAATGCTCTAGTATTATGCATGTTATTGTTCAGCTATAAAAATATAAAAATCTCTAATGAACCAAAAGTAGTATTAAAAATAAATTTTTATTTGTATTTATTGAAGTCAGATTATGAGTCCTTATGGAAGAAATAAAAAGTTTGTGAAGCCATGATGCTGTCCTGGAGGTTTACTGCATTGGCTTGCAAAAATTTGGGACTATTTTAAAAATATATTTAACCACGAGAGTATGTGTAACAGTTTCAAAGACAGATTAAAAAAATATTGGGAATTCACAGTGTTGTTTTTTTGAGTTTGCATACATTGAGTCATTGTGGGAAGATTCTGTAGTTTGTGCCATTATTTTTGCTATGACTCTGTTTGCATGACTTTTCGAAACAGTTATGAATTCTTCTTGCAGAGCAAATAGGCAGGTTTATAACTGCAAAAGAGTTATCCTAAACCTTCTTTATACTGTTAGCCTTCCAAGTAACCATCCTCCAAAAATCCCAGAGCCCAAGAAAGTAGAAAATAATCTCTGAGAATGGTGCATTACTTAGAAATAGAATCCTAAGACGACAATTACAAGCTCAATTTCCATGTCTTCTGTCAGATCTTGTGCAAATTATTTGCTCCCTCTTGTACCTAATTTTTTGTGATTGAATGTCTTATTACCTTCAATGTCTGGATCATGTCTTGCTTACATTTCTACCAACTGGAAATATATCTAGGTCTGAAAAGTAGTTTGCTGTAAATTTCTTCCAGTCTTCCTTTTTCCAGGTTTCTGCTACGGAATATTTTACATGTTTCTATATTAAACAAAATTTTGAGTTCTTGCAGTAGTGTAGTAATACTCTGTAAAATAAATGGAAGTTTTTGCATGAGTAAATTTGCTATGTGTTTTAAAAATTGTGAGGAGGATAAAATTTTGTACAGTAAAGAAAAAAAAATCACCTTCCCCATTTGGAAGAGGAAGTTATTAAAAATATAACAAAACTAGTGATTAGTGCAGTAGATAAAAAATACTTCAGATCTGGTAGGCTAAGAACATCTTGATTTATTGACTGGTAAGTAAATCAGATATTTTTTCCTTAACTCATAAGGAAACAAGAATAACAGGAGAACAGAGCACGGTGTGTGCACCTATGACTTCCCTTCTAATAGCTAGCTTGACAAAGCACATTAACATAATTGCAGAAAATTTCAGTATTTGCCCTTGAGATCTGTTTGACTGTTATAGTGTTACAACACTGTGTACGTTGCAAATAAATAAACCAGGTATTATCACCAATGCACGCTGCTCATGATAAAAGTGGAGAGATTCATGTGGATTTCTGTAGTAGTCAGGTGTCTGGAAATACTAAATGTCAATATACAATGAAGTGAATTTTGATTTTACAGTTTCTTCATCATGTTCACTCTCTTACACCTCACCCACCTCTACCAACAGTCAAGAGTCAAGATGCCAGCATACCATTAAAACTGAAACAGCTGGACTGCCTTCACCCATTGATTGGCCAGCAACTGTTGGACCCTCCACTTCTCAGGTCCCGACCCCCTTTGTTGGATACCCCTCTTCTGGACACTTGTCCCCTTTTGCTTTCTCCCCACCCACCGGACACTCCTTCCCCATTGGGGTCCTTCCCGATAGCTCTTTCCTTCTTGGGCCTTCTTCTCGTGGACTGTCAAAGATGGACGATTTAATTTCCGAAGTGAGGGAACTAAAAGAGGAAGTAGTTAATGCGGTCCAGGAATTGAGAATGGTAACAGATCATCTTGGTTTTTTGGTGGCCTGTGTTGGACAGAGTTCAGGATTTTTTCCAGCTCCTGGTGCTCCTGAAGGTTAATGCGTTAGAAACTCATAGTCTCCATCTAACAGATGAATTCATCTTCCAAAGGTTTACCTTGATGAATATCTGTTAAGTGCATTTCTGTGTTTTTGACTCAGTCTGAGTTCTCAAAATGCTTGTATGTCAAAGCATGTTTTAAAGAAATTTATGTCTTGTTAGTAACTTCTGTTACATTTACCTTTGTATTTTTTAATATTTCAGAATACTCTTTAATCAATGTATACACACACATACACATACTTTTCATGTACATGTATACATATACCCATGCACACTTTCTATCTATCTGAATTTTCTGTGTTTTTAACTAGTATAATGTGTGCACAGTAGTCAAATGCTACCACTTGGTATGTTTTCGTAACTTCACATTCATAAAGTGAGAGGTACTTTTTGTCAAGAGTAACTTTTCAAAGTGTATTTCCAGAGAAATTCCTAGCCATGGCTTCTCTCAGCCTGTTGGCTGCTATGATGCTGCAAGTGGCATCATGGTAACGAACAGCAGCATTAGCAAGGAAGACTCTCCAGGGAGGTCACAAGTTGGGTTCTCCTCTTTCTTCCTGGTTGTCGACTGAGACACTGGTGGTATTCAATGAACAGACATTGTGTCTACTCATTAAAAACAATTAGTTTTGCCATGATAATTAAAACAAATTAAAAGTCAATAGAGAATTGGTTTACTTTTTGGTTTCCATAGTGGCAATTCTACAAGGAAAACTGCTGGTACGTAAAATAAGTTAAGCATTACTTTCATATAGATGAAAAATGCTTTCTTATCCTTAGAACTTGAAAGGTATAAAAAAAAATAGGTGAAGGAGATTTCAGATGCTTATTTGATTAAAAAGGCCAAGAAAGAGAAAAAAATAATCCATGAACAGGACAGCAAAAACATCTTAAAATGAGTGAAGTTGCTTGTCCATCAAGAAAATTTACATCTTCCATTACTGAGTGAGGATGATGTTAAGTTTACACTCTCTTCTCCAAAAATAAAGCAACAGAGATTATATCTGTTTTTCTGTGTTTGGAATAGCTTTAGACCAATTTACAGCTTGTTCATAAGTATCTTTAAATATTCAGAGTAGCAGTTGAGGAAGTTTCTACTCTGGGCAGAGCAGGGATCTGACTTTTCCTTCAGCCAATGTACACTTCAGTTTCTGAAAGAATGAAGAGTAATAAAATGTTTAGAAGTACAAAGAGAGACACAAATACAGTAGGAAGCATACAAAAAGGTTTGCTTTTTGGGTTCCTGGAAATGGCTGTTATTTGCTCAATAAAGTCACTGTAAAAAAAAATCTCATTATAGGTTCTTTGTCTTTTTTTTGACTAATTTATTGTGGCAAGGCCTATTACTTAATGTTTTCCATGTATGATTAGTGAGTTGAATACACTCAGAGCTAGCATATGCATCTCACATATATATCAGTGAAAGATGTAAGTGCAAAAGGATATTTTTCTTGTATGCATAGCACTTATTCTGTGATGAACTTTATACTATGGCAACATCCTGTTACATTGATGGTGACTCTAGACGTCCTTTGACTGAAATTAGTGATAAAATGCACTTCTTAATGCAAGATTTGGCCCAGGAGCCACATGTACTTGTCCTGTTCAATGTTGATGAATAAGATATTTCATTAGTATTTTTGAAGCTAATCAGGTCCTATTAGAAATTGTAGGTTAGGTATTGTTCTCTATGATCTAACCTATGTGGTGCATAACATCTTCAGTAATCAAAAGAATAGGTATTTAGTACCTCATGAATCATAGATGTCTGCACTGACATTTTTTTTCCAGCTATGGTACATCCATGAGATGGAAAAAATTAATTTAGCCCACATACTGTAACTTTTTTAAAGCACCTTTCCTTTTTGTTTTCAGTGATAGAATAGATTCTTTGTTTCTGTGCTGTATACATAGATACATTTGAAAAGGTTCTAAATTTCTCTTTTTTACTGCTTTCATGCAAACTGTATCGAACTTGATCAAAGTAGTATATTTCAGTGTGAGTTAATGATTTTATCTCAATTCAAAACCATTCCCCAGATGGATCTACAATTAAATTAATATAGCACACCTATTAAACCATCCTAAACTGTTGCCAGTATAGACTATAATAGTCATAAAAAGGAGACACCATTACCTAAATGCTTCTAAATCAACAACTTTCCTTTATCTCAAATGCCTCTTTAATCCTATTGCATTAGAAATTGGGAATACTTTTCTGACTCTTGCAGTTAAGGTTGCAATATTGATTTCATTTTCTAGCCAGGTTCCTTGGATTCTCAGCATTAATTAGATGTTATAGCTGTGCATTTTTCCTTGGAGTTTGGATGACTTTCTGCAGGATAATTTAATAAATGACTAAAATGTACTCTAAAGTCTTTATAATTTATTTGGCTTTTTAATTAGAATTTATCACAGTCTCTCATAAAGCTCATCTATCACAGCTATCTACTGGAATGGCATCTCTTAACAAAGATTCATAGATGATGAAATGGCCCAGTCCATTTCCAAAGCGTAAAGTTAAATAAGAAAGTAGTCAAGTACCTAAGGTACACTGTAACTGCTTAAGGGTTATTTGTGGCAGTGCAGAGTACTTTGAGCCTCATGTGGGTTAGTTAGTGACAGTATATGTATTTGTTACAGTACATTCTTTGTGGCAGTGGCATTGTATTTTTGGTCTCCTGCTTTTTATCTCTATTTCCAAAGTTAGCCTCTTGCAGTGCCTGTTCCATGTTTAACAGGTAGCTCTGAGTTACTCCTAGGTACTTCTCATAGACCATCTGATGCGCTGTGCTGATACAGAGGTGGTCGGATAAACTGAAGTTGTGGGAAGAAGAGTGAGGCAGGCAAGGCTGCAGAGGTGAAGTCTGGCACTCTGCTGCCAGCCCCTGTGGGACACAGCGGAGCTGGTGGGGACATTCTCACCTTCCTCCAAAAGCAGCACCCCAGCTCCCTGTGGTCTCTGTGGTGGCACCTGTGTCTTGTGAATCTCACAGCTGGACACTGCTTCTGGTATGAGGCCTGTAGGGTGAGGAAGGCTGTCAGCTTTATGCCAGCAGATCAATGCATGGCAAAAAAAGGTATTTTTCTCCTCACAAGAAACAGTGCAGATATGATAACAGAGTCATGCAAACCTTTCCTGGGAGGTTTACTGTTACTTCCCAATAAGGAGTGTCAAGGTGGGTTTGAAGGAGGAGAATGAAGAATTGCTGCCCACTCTTCTTGCAGGATAGTGTGCCATAGTTCAGCCTAATCTCAGTGGAAATAGATGTAAATTTAAATATGAGTAATCTCTTCAGTATGGCAGTTAATTACTTACGTGTCGTGACACTGTCAAGCAACTGTTATGGGATTAGGTCTGTATGTGCTGTCTTAGAGTCAAAACATCTTTTAAATTTCATTGGCATGTGGATGTTTTTGATGTGTACATATCCCATATTAACGCTCTAATCAGATCATATCTTTCCTTTTCTCCTTATAAACTGCCTTTTGTTAAAACTGAAAAATAAAAGTTAAAAAAGGTTAATTTTAGGAAATGTTTATCCAGCTTTCCCAATAACCCTAACTTAAATAACCATGCACTAGAATTATACTTTTCAAAAGCTATGGTGTATAATTTTAACAGAAACTGTACTGAGTTTTTTTGCTTTTTGCCCATAAAAAGTAGGATAATCAGTAACGGAATGAAGAAATTTGGTTGTCCAATTTTATACAGTTAGTCACACACTAACAAAAAGCATTCTACAACTTGTTTGTATGGAGACTCATCTAGGTTTTCCACCCCTTCCACCATGTCCTACACCCCCAGTATGCTGGGATATGTAAGGGCAGGTAGATACAACCCATCTATCTTTTGTCTAAACCCCTTTTGGTTGAGGAAAATAAAATCATCAAGCTTAACATGTCCCACAGAATGTAACTGTTGGCAATGGAGCACACTATTCTGCAAGTTTGCATGTGGGTAAGGATGAGAAGAATGACACGTTCTTTCCGTCTGAGGGGTTTCTGACTGTCACATTCCAGTTGTCTAAAAGTTGTGTCACTTTCTTCTCTTATGTATGTTAGTACTTATTGAGCAATGCAAAATAAAAGTGTAATTTATTAGAAAATATTAATAGAGAAAAAAGGCAAAAAGAAAATAATTTAGTTGCTGTTGTAAGGAATTTGCTCTTGTTTTACTGTAGCTTTTCGGAATGTCAGTATTGTTGTGGTGTTTTGCTTGCCAGTTTGCAGTACTGAAAATGGCACTGGAAGAAATTCTTGTTTAGTTCCTCTTAGGTTTTTCACTAGAAAACATAAAAGATATTACATTGCAATGGTTTCTCTGTTGCAAAATGGCAAAACAGCACAACAGAGTGTTTGATTAGCCCTGGGCGTGGTTCCTGATAGGAAAACCAGTGTCACAGTTTGATAGACTGGATTATGCAATATTGGAGGTGTGCCCATGAAGATAACATCGGTGCTAAGTAGGCTGATGTGATGACACTGAAATATTCTCTAGTGTAAAATTTTCTTATGTAAAATGCTTTTCTACATTTGATGTAGAAGCAATGAGATCAGGTTTTCAAGCATGAAGACAGCAGCTCTCTTCAAACCTTAACACTGGCTGCTGCTTCAGTTCAAACCACTCTCGGCTACTAAGCAACACATATATATATCTTCATGTAAGAGCTCGCTCTTTTTCTTAAAAGCGAGTACAAAGGCCTTCACACTGAGAATTGCTATGGGTGTCTCAGAAAGTCATGGAACAGAACTGATCATGGTTTTTTCGTTTTTGTTTTTGTTTTGTTTTGTTTTGTTTTGTTTTGTTGATTTTCCACTCAGGCAAACATTCATTATCAGAACTGAATTTTTCATGGAAATAAATAAATTTTTAGGAGGGCTTCTCTCTGGTCCAAGATAAAACTTACAGTGAGGGGGAATGAGACACCAACAAGACACCAACAAGCCAATGATTATGGCTCAGATTTGGATAAAGGGAGAGGTAGATGCAAGGCCTGATCTCTGCCTGATACTGAACAGGAGTTCTAGCAAGTCTTTCTCTGTTCTAGGCATCACATGTCTCAGACACCAAGCTGTTCAGGCACATCTATCATTCTTTCCTATTTATTCACAAAAATATGTCACTTTTTTTTTTTTTTTTTTTTTTTTTTTTTTTTTGCGAAGAAGATAAATGAATTAAAATGTTTTGATTTTCAGGATTCTTGTTGTCCATCCAGCCCCTAGGCCAAGTTTTTAGGACACATATGACAAAGCCTTTTTCTTACAAATGGGAGGTGGTTGTGCTTTAGAGTCACTCAGCTGTCTATATGGAGTGTTAGGTGCCTTATTAAGGCCTACAGTTGAGAAATACAGAATGCTTACAGTGTTAAAGGAAATCAGACTGAGCACATCTGAAAATTGGTGATGCTGGCTCTGCCTGTGCAGGGTGGCTCTGCTTGTTCTTGACATGCACAGGTGTAAACCAAAACTGGTTCTCTTGAGTACAGTGAGATTTGTCATGATTCATCGTCATCATACAACTATCCAATGTGAATTTGAAATTTTACTCAAGTTTTCACTTGTGCTTCACACAAGTGTACTTACCAGATCTGGTGGAGGCTGTGGACAGTGAGGCACAGCTGGATGTGATGTTTGTAATTTATCCTGGCACCAGAAAATATCCCAGGTACTGCCTCTGGGAACATAGCAGTTCATTTAAAACTGTAGCATGAAAGGATACCTCTTGTAGCTTGCCAGTGGTGCTATGGGCTCCATAGCTTTCCTGCTTTCACTATGGTTGTATATACAGTAAGTTGAATGTTGTTTTATCTTGCTTTCACTGGAGGTGATGCTACACTACACAATCTTTACTGATTGTTGTCTGCAGGAGCTTACCTTGTAAAGAAAGACTTCTTAAACTAAGCAGTAGAAAAGATATTAATAAGAAGAATTAAATAACAAACAGGATTAAAAGATATTTAATACTTGTTTATGATTTCTTCTTACTCTGCTCATGCACATGTCTCCTGAGCAAGAAAGAAGCTGCCATGTTGTGGTGGTGAGCAAGAAAGCAGATCCAGAAACAGGCAGTGGATGTTTGAACCTGCCCTAGATTGCTGCTCAATTCCAACTGAGTTCTCCTAACAGGTGACTTGCCAAGTGGTGTGCCAAAGTGACATTAATCCAGGGAACTGCCTGGATGACAGGCTGCTTCAGACTGAGGAAGAGGGTCTTTGTTTTGATGAGGAAATTGCCAAAAGTCGTGTTTCATCAGTGTTTCATAAGGTTCTATGGAAGTGAACAACAGTTTAATTAAAGGCTGACGTAAACATGTTTCTGCACACTTTTCCTGAATCATTTTATCACATTAGAATTGATCAAAATTGTTGCCTTAGGCTGTCTTGAACAGCTATACATCTGGAACACCATTTGTGCAAGCTGCTGATGAACAGGCTATATACACTGTGCTTCACAACAGCTCTTCTGCCTTCCCACGTGGATGGGTTTACCTTGTTGTCAGATGAGATCATCTAACTCTTTTATTTGCATAAGACTTTTTTATTTGATGTGATGCTTTAAAACATATAACATGCCACCCATTTGAGTGCATACGTACTGTATCTCCACAGTTAACATGAGAATACAGGCAAGACAGCACTGAGAAAAAAAAAAAAAAAGCCCATTTTTCATGTTTGAAGAAAATACTTGGCAGGACAGGACACAGTGTCTGGTTAATGTTGACCTTTTGATAACTTTGTCCAAATGCTTTTGGCATCTTTCTGTTTTTCATCTGCACTTAGCATTTTTTCCAAAAGTCTAAAAATAAATCACACTTGAAACTGTTTTATTTTCATTTGCAAAGTAATAAGGATTGGAATCTCATTCCTGAAACTTTGACACAGACGTAAGAGCCAGTGGCCTGGTTTTGTGACCTCTGTTTGTCATTCATTATGTAATTATTGGTACATAACTAAGCTCTGTGTAGCTCCTAGACTCTATGTCGTGATGTGGAAAAAATAAGACGTTTTAAAATGAGAAAGATCTGTGTTTTCTATTATGTAGAAGCTACTAGTGAAATCATATGAGGTCTCACTGTCACTTTAACTCATTCTATTCTATTTAAAGGCACTGTTTCTTACAATCAAAATTGAAGACAGTGAAAAACAGCTTTGTGTCTTCATTTTTTTCCCACTTTTTGTTTTTGTAGCTGGTAACTCTCCAAAGAAATGTAACTTGTGTGTTTTCCTACTAAAGCTCTAAGTTTTCTCTCTTGGTCAAGGAGGAGATGGCTGCAGCCTTTCTTCCTAACCTATACAAACAGTTATTGTTCTGTCTCCCTTGTCAGCTGCATCTGTTATTCAGCAGTGGCAGGAGCATGAATGCTCTATTTTGATGGCCAGGCACACGGGGAGAGCCACGGGGGCTATGGGGTGGGGAGGGGGGGAAGGGGCTATCTGAATTACTTCTCAATGCAAAGCGCATTGTTTTAACAAAGAAGCTGCTGCCTGCGCTTCAGATGATATTCTTTGCAGTTGCCTATGCTGTGTATAATGAGACTTCTTCTGAAAGTGCTTCATGGTGGTGTGCTGTGCAGTGTATGTTAAAGTTGCTGTTTTGGTGGGTAATGAGTATTTTTGTGGCAGTGATGAATTTTCTATTCCTGACTACCCATCGTGTTCACCTTGATGAGGAAACAGTATTCTGTATAAGCTCATTGCGTTTGCTTTGTAATTTATGCTGTCTGTTTTCTGTATGCTAACTACAATTCTTACTCCTGTAAAGTAGGAGCAGGAATAAATCACACATTTTTAAAGCAAATGCTAGGGTTATCATAGTCACTAATCTCCTTTTCAGTAGATTCTTTTCAAATTAATGATGCCGCTGGGGGGGGTTAATGGATACTCTGATTACATTACACTTCCTATAGCATACTTCTTTTGAGCAACTAAAATATTTTGGTTTCGAAAAACACAACAACTTTTGCTTGTTCAACGAAGTAATAGTCACCAACCAAATTAGATCTCTGTTGCATTCCAGAAATCAGAGCTGCTGACGCTAGGCAGCTCTTTCTTTCATGAGTTCTTTTGTTGAATATGGGCTTTACATAAGGAAAAGATTTTCCACTTCCAGCCCATGGTTTGTTTTTTCCTTAGGGAGACTTCAGTGCAGTACTTTCATCTGAAATAAAATTAAAACTGTTTGTACATTTTCTCTTTTGTGATAGTCTACATGTGGTAGAGTCAACAAGATATTTGGTCACTGATAAGTTCTCTGACAACAACTGATGACCACAGTGTTGTAGCAGGAGATTGTTGTTTACAAGCACACTTACCTTTTTTCTTGGTCTGTAACATTGCAGTGTTTCTACAGAGACAGAGATTGTGCATGCACAGAACCACAGTGCAAAGGCAATAGGTGATTAATTTTATTCTGGGCTTGATAAAACTCTACATCTGTTGTGGAGGTGTCAGAATTTTCTTGCTCTGATGGAACTAAGGCCTTATATGAAGAAGCTAGGGACGTCATTTGAGCAGAAAATAAAACATAATGAAATATCTGAGAATTCCAGAATGCCTATGCAAAACTACATTTAAAAAAAATTAGTCTTGCAATTTAAAAAATTATTTCTGTAACCATTTGGCAACTTCATCTTTGCTGCCTGCTGGTAGATTCAAAGAAACTGAATATTCCTGCAATTTCTTGCTCAACAATTTATTTACCAAATTTTTATAAGACAGCTAGGGTTGCCTCTTCCAGCGCTCAGTGGTTTTGATAACAACATAGAACTGCAAGAAGCTAGTACAATAAAAACATACAGCAACCTTTGTCCTACCTATTAAAACTGAATGAACTCTTGCTGGATGTTTCCTGAGTAAAGTCCTTTCTCAGCAGCCTTTCTTGAAGAGGTGAACCTTACAAGGTATCTGGGAAATCAGCAGATTTAGTAATCAGGACCAAAGGGGAGCAGCAAAGTTGCAGGGGGATGGTGGAGGGGCACTGGCAGAGGCTGCTCTGGGTCTGGTGCCGGTGCCTGTGCAGGGCATGACAGCAGGACAAGGCAGAGCAGACAAATGGTCTGTCAGGTTGGTGGGTCCTGCTCTAGATATATCTTTCAGGGTGCAAATGTACTGTTAAACTCCAGCCAGTTCAGAAAACACTGGTACAATTTGGTTTCAGTAAGGTGCTCATATTTTGCAGGACTATCTTTGACTTCTAAGATGAATTTATGTCCCCCAAAATCGCCAGCATAATACAGTGTGCCAATATTAAAAGTGCCAAAATCACTCTAAGGACTAACACATCCATCTAGGAAAGTCAGCTGCAAAGTGGCCCCAGTCCAGTAAAGTACTTAAGAAATGACCTTTGGTTTTAACATGAGTTAGTCCCATTGATCTGAAATGGAACTCACTTATGATGTTGATGTGAGTCCTATAAAAATGTTATAATTAATTTCAACATAATTTGGTGCAAAGTCCAACAAATATTGTTTATTTAATTTAAACTTTCTGAAAAAAATCCAATATTTTTGCTTTATGCAATGTCAGTAACCCTGCATGGTAGAAATCACACATTTGTCCCTACTAGTGTGCTATCTTCATGCACTGAGCTCTAAAAAGATGTTTTTGTTAACAGGGAAACTGGAAGGAAGAGGCGGAAAGGCCCTACTTAAGACATGGAAAATATGAGATAGGAGACTTCAAGTATCTTTTATTCTTGGGGAGGTTACATTTTTTTCACTATGGTTTTGGGAAGGTTAAGGGATGGGCTTTGGAACAACAAAATAATAAATACCATAAACTGGCATATGTATGGCAGTTACTCTACACACCTGAGTGCAGGTGTTCCATTAAATAATGCAATAAAGATTGTGTGGCTGTTGAAGGAGGAGATGATTTGGTGATGTTCTGGGGAGCTGAGAAGTGTCTAGGGAGGTTCTGAAGACACGCATTTATTCATTGTTTGGCTTGTCTGGTATGAAAGGAATGTAGTTTCTGTTTTGCAGGAAAAAGACCAGTTAGGGGATTATTATTCATTCTCAAGTTTGAAAGCAATAGTTTAAAATTAGTTTATTGGTCACAGGGGAGTTGGGTCACCAAACAATATTTATGCAAGAACAGTAAATTAAATATCTCCAGTCTACAAAATTTTGTGTCCTGAGATGGGCTTCTAAGCTAATGTCACTGCTCCATTGTTTTTCTATTGCAGATATGTCTTCTCCTACAATGAAGAAACCTGAAAAGCCTTTGTTTAGTCCTACTTCTCCACAGGATTCTTCACCAAGACTGAGCACTTTTCCCCAGCATCACCACCCAGGAATCCCAGGAGTTGCACACAGTGGTGAGGGTTATAGAGGAGGAAGAAATACCTCCCTATTCATTTGGTCTGTTCTCTGTTCCTGCAATAAGATTGTGATTAATTTTTGCAGAATTTCTTAGGCGCCTAATCCCATTTATAGTCCCATCCCCATACTGATGAGCATATAAATGGAAGAGGTTGAGGTAGCCTTGCGGGAATGCTTGTTAAACTCAGTTCAGGTAGTCTGACTGCTGCAAGTTACTGGAGAAGATTTAGGATTAACTAGTGACTAAAATAACCCGTAAACTGCATGAAGAAACTGACAGAGTAAAAATCCTCCCTGCCTCTCCTCCTTCCATGTACATCCTTTTTTATTATTGTTGCTGTGACTATGTTGTATTTAAGTACCAGAATAGGTAAGATTTAATACACAAGACAAGTCACAACAATGTTTACTATGTGACACAATGAAATAAGTACCAGTGCTTCTTTTGAATGCTGTGTCTAAAGAGGTAAAATTCTGATAAATATTTTTCAACATTTGCCTTCTGAAATCTGTAGTAAAACTTCACTTAAAGTGTGAAGGAGACACTTGAAATGTGATGGAATGCATGTTATCTTATTGGTTTATCAACAATGACAAGGAAATTTCAGCATCACGGTCTATTTATTTTTAGAGGTGAGAGACCCTGATTCTTCAGATGAGAACACGGTCCACAAAAGTCTCCCCTCAGCAGCTCATCACGTGTCCTTATAAACTGCATGTAAAGGGAGTAATTTATGGAGCAGAGCTGGGTGACTAGAGGAGTAAAACAGATTTGAGGACTCTGTCTTCTTTTCTTTAAGATGCAGTTCTGCTTTGAGAAGTTTCTCTTGTGATTTCTCCCTGGTTTCAAGTTATTTTTCACTTCATGTGTAAGGACTATTTTCCCCTTAACATCCATTTATTTTGTATTATGAAAGTGAGACTGTGCTCATGGTCTCTGTAAGGTTTCCACTGTCAGCAAATACTCAAGCACATCAGAAATGATGGGTGAAATGGAAAGGACAGATTTCTGCTCACTTATGTTTATTTTGCACAGCTCCCACATGTCAGAGCAGTAACTAATGTTTTATGACTAAACAGAACTAGTGGTGCTATGATTAAAAAGAACCTGTCACAAAAGAAGCCTCCGTAATAATTTTTGGCCCTATAATTATGTGTAGATCTTTATACTTGCTTTAGTGTACAACTTTTAGATATATGTGAGTGACATTCATAACATAATTTGTAGATGAGCCATTTACTTGCTAGGAAACCTGCTTTCTATCTGTGTAGCCTGTTCTATTATGTCAGTGAGCAACAGTTTTGAGATTTACAAGGCATTGATTACCAAGTACAGCAATTTTGGAACATTCTTGCTGTTGCTTTTTCTTGGGCAAACCATGACTTGGTCCCAGCTCAAAAATAGCAAGTCATTTAAAAATTAAGCTGAAAAAAACCAAATATATGAGAAGTGTTCTAGAGCAGTGTTGGTGTGCTTGTGCCGATACAATATAGAACCATGAGCAGTTTATAAAATACATTGCTTATCCAGACCTGATTTTGTACCCTCCCACTAACGAAAATGAAAACACCATTGTCTTTTCTCAATTTATGTTGAACACAGTACCTCCTTTTTAATGTGTTGCCAAGTAGGTGCCCTCTAGATGGTAGTAAGGGTGGTAAGTGGGTTGTTGTGCAGTGTCATAGAAAAGCCCTCTCCACTGCCAGCAGGGCGACTGGGCAGCAGCAGGACATGCTCTACATTCCCTTCCCTGTGAAAACATTGCTGGTTGTTTAGACATTACATATAGTCTATAGATAGAGAAGTGTGTGTCTGTAGGGGCTGGGAAGAAAGAGAATGCAAATAAAAATATGTATAGGGGAGACACTCTTTTGTCAGAGATATTTTTATTGGATGGACTGGTTTCCCAGGCCCTGAAGTTGAATGTTCATTAGCATTTACACAAAGGTCAGCTAATATTCATGACATTACTGATGAGCAGTTATTACGTTGGCTCCACATGAGGCAGGCAGAATGCAATGCAGTGTCGAATCACTAACTGTATTTGGTGACTTTGCTCTCCTCTGTTGGAATGTTGTGGATAAAAGTATAGGTTTTGTATATTGAGTAAAAGGTGTGGTTTTTTTATTTCTGCTCCAGAGGGGTAAACTGTATAATTGAAATAGTATTGAAATATCTTTTATGCTGGAGAATACTACTGTTCAAAGAAAAATGAAAAAAATAGGATGGCATAACCCACAAAACCAAAAGAAGATACAGTATTTATGAGCTGAACACAGTAGCACTTTCCATTGCCTGGTATGATATAAGGGGAGGATATGTAAGTTTTTCTGTAAAGATGCCACAAAGCAGGAGTGCAGTGTACTGATTATAACTGACTTTTTATTTTTCTTGCTGTAACACAGAGGTGAAGAATTTTAGAAGAAACAAGATACGAAGTAATTTTAATTTTATTTTATCTTCTCCAGTCATCTCAACTAGAACTCCACCTCCACCTTCACCATTGCCATTTCCAGCACAAGCTATTCTCCCTCCTGCCCCGTCTAGCTACTTCTCTCATCCAACGATCAGATATCCTCCCCACCTGAATCCTCAGGATACTCTGAAGAATTATGTACCTTCTTACGACCCGTCCAGCCCACAGACTAGCCAGGTACTGTAAAACAACACAAACACTCCAAAAGAAATCCTATGAGGAATGTGTGTCTTCCAGGGCATCTGAACTTGTATCTCACTAGTTTTGGTCTCAGAGCAAGCTGGGAGCTGGCATATAAGTGATCCAGCAACTTTTCCTGTTCAGCATGGTTGAATAAAGGGCTCAGGTTAGTCACATCCACCTGCTGTTCCTCTGTCAAGCATAAGAAAAATACCTGTACTGAATGATGTAGAAGCACTAACAGGGAAGTCCCCAGTCCTGCACCCTTCCTGCAGGCTGGGCACCTCTGTGGCCATGCAGAGCCGCCAGAGTCGAAGCCAAAGCTCCTGCTGCAGGGCAGAGCAAGGAGTGCGCTGATATGTACATGTATATGCGTGCACACGCATGGACATACAGGTATACTTACAGACCAACAATGAAAATTAACACTGGCAAGGTAATGCTTGCCCTGTCTCATAGGCACCTGACATTTCTTTGCACAGATACAGAGACATTGCTTTAGTGAGCACAGCCCAGACCCACAAAATTGTTTTTCCTTCCTTTTGTAGAGAACATGCAGTAACAGATGAGTTCCTGGCTGCTATGCTGATTCAGACTTGTGTCTGATATGGGAAATTAACATGGTTTTCATTAGCAAAGTAATTTGTGAAGGACTGTGTGCAGAACTGCTTTCCATGATAGCATCAGCACATAGTGTTAGCATGTGATCTGCACTACACAGTAAACTGCAGTTGAGACTTGGTCTGTCAATACTTAGAATTTCTATTTCCAGTGTCAGTGTAATTTGCTGCTCAGGCAGTTATTTATTTTTGATGTCTTGTCTGAAAGGCTCCTGTGGAGCCCTGTAGCTTGTGCTTTAGCATGTTTTTCGGAAGACCCTTGGGAATGTAAACCAAAGAGAAAACAGTCAGGTTTTCCTGCTCCTAGGGGTTAGGTTCCTTTGGAAGGACTGTGTTATCCGGGATGAAGGGGTTGCTGTGACAGTATTTTGTTTTGGGCTTTGTTTTAGTTTGTTTTTCATCAATAATGACAGGCCTTTCAGCATGCGTTTTGGGCACAACAGCAGTAGAACTTGAGGTTGTATCAAACTTTCTATGTTGAATAACAGATATGGCCCCTCTGGAGTGTTCAGAGGTCATTGCGGCTATTGTTCCCATGAGCTAAAGCTCTGGTCCAGCTGCATGACTTTCTACATATTTTTTTTAAAAAGTAGGTCCATAAAATCAAAATTTACTTTGAAGGGAGAAATCCTAACTATGTGATTTTTGTTGGTTACAATATTAATGCAAATTAAACCAAAAAGTGAAAATGGAGTGTGTCAGCTTTAGAATACAAATTGCTATCTGCACATGGATTAAAAGTCTTTCAGTCCCATACAGCATTTTTGCTGAGACTCAGCTGGGAATGTTGCATGCAGGACCTGATTTTAATTTGTGTAAAATTTCCATGAATAACAAAGTCTAATTAAGACATCCATTAAAAGTCCTTAATGTTAATTCAGTGCGGAAAATCTTAGAGTTCTGTTGGATTTTTTTTTTTAAACTGATGTCTTAATTAGGCACTATTAAGGGAAAAATTATGCAAATTAAAATCAGGCCCTTACTGTTATGCATTTCTTTAATTATTCAGTACTTGTTTTACTTACGTTTTGATTTCTTATATATATTAAAAGAGCAGATTAGGTGATAATCTCTCTGGACTGTTCAGTGTTCTGTTTTGGATTGTTTCTGAAGAAATACAACATCTAAATGAAGTATCTGACTTTCTTTCAGACAGTTGACAAATGTGCTGTCTTGTGATTTTAACATTGGGGAGTATATTCATGGAGCAGGCGAAGTGCTTTCAACTCTGCCCAGCAAAAGTCTTACTCTCTTCCCTTATCTGTGGTTGAAAGATTAATCTTTAGACCTTAAAAGATAAAATTTTATTCTGCTGATTTTTTTCAGAGTAGTAGCAAACTGAAAACACTTCCTATTCTTCTGTTGTGGCACCATAAGGAATAACAGACCAGACTGTCCTCAATTTACTATTTTCATCACCTTTTGTAACCTCTATATTAGGGTAAAGTTTTTCATTTCATTTGATTGATTTAGTTCCTGAGAAGAGGGGATGGGGTTAAGCAACACCAAGTATGGGGTTCCAGGCATACGCATCAGCTATTCTCTGCAATTTATTATTATTAATCACTATTATTAGTGGAATGGCTTTTAAATTTAATTATTTAAAGTTCATCTCTGAGATGTGCTGTACACTAGAGGAGTCGCATGCCCAGTCAAAATATTTCCAAATAGAACAGTTAAAGGATGGATGTACAAAAAGTAAAACAGCAAGAATAATTTTTTCTTAGGAGAAGAAGAAGCAGCCGTCTGTGAAGTTTCAGTGACAAAAGGGAATTGTTCTGATACAATGGCATCCTTTGAGCCAAACCAGTTTTTCTTTTCTAAATAAAACATGAATTTTTACTCCAAAAAATTTAATTATTGTAAAATGCAAAACTGCATCTGTAGGAATACCACATCAAATATAATTATACTTTCCCACCTCAAGACATACTCATTTGGGTTTCAAAAGGAGAACTATGATGATAGTTTTAATTTCAGCTTTAGAAATAGAAAGGATGGATACCCTGACAGCATTTACCTAAAATGAACTGTTCCTTCCCAACATCTTTCAGTAATACACTAATTTAGATTGTTACGACAAGCAATTGAGATGCCTCGTACTCCCCACAGCAATTCTGAGATTAATTACATTACTGTTGCACTGATTATAGTGAGACAGTTGTGCTGTTCAATGGAATACTTTAAGTAAAATTAGTTTAAAGATATAGAACTCCCACAGGTTTCTACGGTGGGAAGCAGTGGGCAATCTTCTTGACATAGAGTTAAATACTCCAAATTATGTGTGATGAACAGTCAGGAAGCTCAAACAAGCCTTTTGGCTGCAGTGAAAAATGGTTCAACAATGGATAACCCTGAACAAAAGAGAGCCGTGGCTGTCAGTTTCATGCATATCTGCTTTTTTATCCCCTGTTCAATCTGGAGAGTGAATAAAAAAATGTTGCTGAACAGAAATGGGCCTTGTTAGATATAGAGCTGGACTTGCCACCAAGTAGTAGTCTGAAAAGTTACCAAGGTTTTGACAGCTGGTGTACTTCCCACTAATTAAGTAATTCTGCTGAGCCCTTATTATTATATTATTTTATTATAGTTATTATATATTACATCTTATAATACTTATTCATTACATATATTATTTATATATTATGTATTATTATATTTATTACATTATTTATTATATTATATTATTTCAATTTTTTTTTCTCAGTTAAGCATGCATATTACTGGATGAGATTGTGTGTGTGAGTGTGTAGCCATGTTATGATGGGGTGCTGATCTCTCCACTGTTAAATTGAAGGTGCTTACTCACTGTAAGTTTCAGCAAAAACTAATTGATTGGTATGCATCTAATCCACCTATGGTGTTTTTTCCACCTGCAGTGTATCGAGGTTTTCAAAGCTACCACAATTTTTGAATGTGTATTTCCTTTTTCAATGATTCCAGATGGGTGAATCTTTGAATTTTGGAAAATATTACCTCCTCTGTGTGTGTATGTACACACACGTACACATGTGCACGTACACACACACAAATCTACATGCACTTGAAATGCATCAATATTTGAGAGTGTATGAATCAATATACAGCACCAAAATCAGACTTCCAATGAGCATGAACAATTCACCAAGCACAACACCACTTGTGTGGCTGAAGTCAAAACCAAAAATTTCAAACTTAATGCCCTATCAAGGTAAATGGAATAATTTCCTGATTAAGGTGTGGTGAATCACAGAAGAAGAGTCAGTTAAGTGTGGTGAAAGAAACAATGGTAAACCAAACAATTAACGTGAATCCTGCTAAAGAATATCCTGGCACCAGTGAGAAATATTTTTCTGACTGAACCAAGCTAACAGAAGTAGACAATCTTGGAAACGCTTAGAGTTTGGATTATGAAGGGCACAGTTTACAGGTAAACTTAAATCAAATTTTGTGATATTTTGGATGAAATGCATAGTTTTCAGTGGCATGGTAAAACTGCCTCAGATTTTGAGGTAGCCATCTTTTGAAGCCTTTTACAGTAAATGGCTTACACTTGTTACACACTACAGTCCAAGCGAACCACTGTCCCCTTACTGACTGAAATTCCTGGGGCTGTTAAACTGTACTTTGTTGCAATGTGGGCTAGTTTGCAGATTTATCTTTTTCATGGCTTTTCTTTGTCTGAAGACAGAAATATCTGAACTGCTTGAGAAGAGCTGGTTCTGGAAGCTGGTGAGGTCACTTATTTTCCTCTCATAATTCATTGGGGTATTCAACTTTTTGTTCAATGAAAGGTAGGCACACTCTTTAGGAATGCCAGGCAGATGCTTTGTCATTCTTCAATACAGCAACTGCAATCATTTAGCAAGGAGGACAGAATCTTGTGAGGCTCTGTTTGGGCTGGTCAAAGGGTTTCCCTTTGATTCCACATTTTTGGATCCTGGGAAAACACTAGCGGAATAAGCCAGCAGAAGTGATACGTGTGTGTGGTTTCTTTGGTAGCTAGGAACTTTATTTGTTGACATTTAATAGTTTTCAGCTTCTCGGGCAAGTCTTTTCTTGTACTTTTTAAGAAAGTATTGAAGATCAAATATGGAAATGTGCTGCATTTAATTGTAATTGGGAGGCAGAGAGAGAGTACTCGCCTACCTGTATCTACCGAAAGGCATTTAAAGATGTAATCGCAGTTGTAAATAATTACTTTGTATTTAGTTTTCTCATTTTTAGTTTATTAAATGCAGTTATAAGTCTCCAGAGTGCATGAAATACTCTTTAACCTAAAGGTATCTTTTGAACATTTATCTACGAAGATATTTAGTTTCCCAGGCTTGTGTAACATGGACTCACCCTGTTGTAAGGTAAATACACAAAGGAAGCTGAGTATTTCCCTGTGCACTACCTGTTGACAAATAATTCAGATTTTGTGAGCTCACAGGTTAAATTGTGATTGAGGACGGAGGACTCTGCCTAGATTGTCCTATGATATCTGTGTCTGAACATGGGTTGCTGAAGCTCTGCAGTTGCTCTCAGCTTCAGCAGTGCTACAGCAAGAGGAAAATGCTTTCTCACATGGATGAGAATCAGAGCTTTATAGATCAAAGGCAACACCTTGATTTCTCTCAGTAGTACAGAAGTGATGTTGTTAGCCAAGAACAGGCAACAACATGTTTTTTCTAAAGCTCATTCCTCAAGCAGACAGGTAGCTGTGTGTCACACCACCTGAAGCTTCTATGCGGCATCTCCCAGTGAGGTCTGTGTAAGATGTGCTGTAGCAATGAGTTACTCATGTTGCAGTGGTATGGAAACTAGTGAGATTTATCACTACAAAAAGTGGTAAGGGACACTATAAAAAGGCAAAGTACATTTCTGTTGCTACCACAGTGTCGAACAGCAGAAAGGAAATCTGTATGGCCTTGCTTCTTGTTAAACAAATGCTTTACGGAACCCACCAGACTAAACTGCAGGAGGAACTGCCCTACAGTACCTTCTACAGTCTCACTGGAAGTGCTCTAATAATGCTGTTCCCTTATATTTAGCAGAGTCTGACACGTACTGTGTTATATTCCTTGGACACGTAATGTTTTGAGGATGTGTCTTCTGCACGTTTGATGAAACTGTCTCCTGTACCATTGAGCTGTCTTCAGCGGGAGACTAATATGGCCATTGGACATTTACAGGTGATGCAGCATTAGGGTGCCCTAGGCAAAAGTTCTACTGAGGTAAAAGGTTGAGTTTATGTTGTATAACCAAAAAATTAAAAAAAAAGAAAAAAAAAAAGGAGAGGAGTTATAAAAATGGAGGATACTTCCTCCATTTCTTTTGCTTGTAGATTTTCTGAAACACCCATCACCCTCTGTGGATATCACAGAGCACCATGGCATGGACTTAAAGACAGAATTTATCAGCTATGATCTCCAGGTTCATAGTTGTGGCCAGGAGACAACTGTTAAGACAAGATATTTGGTACGTGAGCAGAGGACCAAAACGTGCAGAACTAGAACTTTTACAGCTTCATCAACAATGTTAGTTCAGTCAACGGTCTCAAAACTACACTGCCATAGGGTTTTGCAGTGACATTCTTCACCACAGTGTCTGAACTTTGCCATTGCAAGGGACTGAAGCTGTTGAGAAGAAGTGGGTAACAGAGTATTTCCAAGCACACTGAATCCAGGTTGACTAAACTGCACTCATTGTTTGGTAATCTGTCTGTAACAGAGTAATCTTCTTTGGGAACCACAGAGTTTCTATTGAAAAACCTGTGTTTTGAGATGTGAATATGTTGTACTCCAAGTATAGTGGTTAGCTAGAATAATGTAATTTTTATAAAGCCCTGAAACTTCTTTCTGAAATACCTAACACAATATCGTGTGTAGCTGTACCTAGGACATGCACAGGATTAAGATTATTTCTGTCCTTTGTTGATTATTTCTTTGAAGATGCTTTGTATTTAAGATACCAAGGAAAATTAGAATAATTTTATTTGGAAATTGGAATTATAATTACAAGTATTTTGCAAAAAAAGATACTGTGCAAATTTAAATATAAAATATATTTTATCATTTAAGCACAGTAATGGTTTATGTGAATTGTTTAATGTGTATGTCAAATTTTTTATGTTTTGATATCTCATCTGTAGATGTTAGTGTTGCCATTTCACTATGGCATCAGAAAGTTTTTTTTAAGGCTGAAAATACTGAGCTCTATGACAAAACACTGTCCTGAAATGTAACTGAAGACCTAAGGTGTAAATGTGCTGATATCTGGGCAAATATGTGAACAGAAATCTGAGAGGAGGTTGATTAATTACTGACTATAGTTAGTAAAATCCCAGCAGAGAAAACAGGTATAGTGAATTCTGATTTTAAGAAAGTCTGTATTCATATCTGTTACAGGTTTCTGTTCAGACTTTGGACATAAGGATTAAGTGAAAGTGTGCGTAGTGCACACAATGAGATACTAACAGTATGACAGTCTGAGTTAAATTGTGTTACAGCTATGACAGTGAATGCAACTCATCTGTGGCTTTGGGCTAATGGACTAATCTGTGGCTATTCAAGATGGTGTGAATTAAAAAGCTGGAAAATATAACACAGATCTGAAAATCAAATTAGCCTCCAATCCAACAACAGAAAAATGCATACCTGCATAAATTGGGGCTAAATTTGCCAGACCTTCATTGTGTTTGCTTCTTTCCCTGTCCCATTGTCAAATGCACGGCTTGTTTATCTAACACACCTGCCTCCATGCAATTTGCTTGAGGTTTATGCCTCAGGCATTGTCTCTCTGTTTGTGAATCCATCACACAGACATATTGATGCCCTTGTTGATGGTAACAGTTGATTTTTCACCTGTAGTGCATTTGTCTGTAAGAATCTCTTCAGGGAAAACTGTAACTAGAACCTAGAACTTGTTTTAAAGAAGGACAGAATGAATTTGTATTAAATGATGTACTATAAATATTTGCACTGGTAATTCATGTGGATACCATCCAAATAGATAACGTAGTTTCCGTTCTAAAATATCTTTTGACATGACTGCAAAAGTTAAAATGAGAACAGGTCACAGAAGCTATTTCTAGCAGCCAGTTTTCAATAAGATTATGCATTGACAAGTTCAGAAGGCTATTTCTGACCAGAAGGTTTCCCTCTTTGCACTGAAAACTTGAAGCAGGACAGAGGACATGAGACATCCAAGAGAGCCAGTGTTCTTGAGTTTGTGCCACTATCAACCACCATGGTCCAGAATCTATAACTTTATTTAAAAAGCTTTTAGTTTTGTGTTTCCAAAGATAAGAAGTGTGAATGGAGTATAAGCCAATGCAACAATGTCAGGTCAGTCTTCAGGCAGGCCTAAGCAATAACTCTGAGACAATTTACGTGACCTCTTTACTTAGGACTACTTTATGATCTTAAGCCTCAAACTAATTACGATAACTTAAATATCAATTTTATTAACTGCTTCACTGTTGTTCACTGCATGCAAGAAAGATAAGCATGGACATTTCAGGAAGGTTTATTTTGAGTGACATTCATGTAACAATTTGGGAGAGTACGAGACTGCTTTTCATAACTTCTGTTTTCAAATGTAGCATGCCTAGGAAAAACAGAGTTTTAAGAAATTTTCATGTGTACCATTTCCCATGACAAGCTGTGTCAAATGGAGGACCTTAGTTCACATCTGAAAGACAGCTAGGATTGTTGAGGAATTATGTATGTAAAAGTCTTGGTAGATATGTGCTTACCTACAGCTGAGGCTAGTTAAAAATCTAAATACAGGAACCTTTCAGTATGAGGGGAGAAATTAGAAGATACTCGAGGAAATGCAACAATATGCAATAAAATTAAGAGACAGGTAACTAGGTTATAATTGCATTTGAAAGTTAATGTGCTCTTAGAATCTGAAATATTGGAACCATAAGAATTAAACTTACTGAAGTTTTTTCTAATGAGTTTTCCCTTTTCTTACTTTGGAGGTTTTATTTTTCTGTCTCAAGGTTACAGACCTCAGTTTTGTAAAATAAAAATAAAATTCCCTAAAACACTGCTAAGACAGATCTCAAAGAAAGTAGACTTATTGACACATACTTAATGTGTGACTATTTGCTGTAATACAAAGATACAATTGGCATTCTTCAGGAAAGACCTCTGTAATTACTGAGTGATTCCCCTCTTATGACCTGTTGGTCATATAAACATGCAATCAGATGGTCTGTAAACTTCTACACCACATTATTCTTTAGAAATTATCTTGTATATATTCTGCCACACCTCATTTTAATTTCAAGTACACATAATATGGAAGATCTATCTAGCTGTTAAGTTTCACCTAGTGAATAAAACAATGTATCATGTTAGTTATTTGGGGAAATCTGTTATTTGTGAAAGTATTGTCATTCCTTTGAATTCGTGCTGCTTTCTTATTTTGAAACTACATTGACAGCTGTCACTTACTCCTGTTACTAAACTCCTAGCAGTAACTTCTCAGTTTATGCAAGTAGGAACATGAATGAAAAAGTGGTAAATACCATCCAATTTCTGTATTTGAAAGATCTTGGGATTCCATGGCTCTTCTGTCCCCACCCCCACTCCAACAACCCCCAAACATACAGTTATGTTTAGGTTGTGACTTTTTTTCATTTAGTTTGTTGGCCACTTCTCATTAGTGTACATTTTTACTGCTATTTTTTCTTGTAAGGTTTGTGATTTTAGAGAGGGAAATAGTCTGCTAACTGCTCAGTGTTCCTATGAATACGAGATTGGTCTCCATTTGCACTTACATTTTCTAGTGTTTTCTTCTAGCTTAGTTTTAGATGTCCTAAAGAACAAGACTGTCCCTTGGGGACATTTGCAAAGTCTAGTAGATCATACTGCCAGTAAGTTTCTCCTGCTATTAATTTTAGATTTCCTCCTTCTCAATTTCATTCCATTACCCCCAGTTTATACTTCCTGTACTTTCCAAATAATTCCTTCCTCTTCTGTGTGTTTATACTCTCCACATACTTGCAGTGATTGTCTCAGCCCAGTTATTATTTCATTACTATAGTCATGCTTACCTCTTTTAACCTTTCCTTGTATTGGTTGAATCAGATCCTATATCAGTCCATTTCTTAACTCTGAGTTATCTCAGATTTGACAAGATCCTTCTGATAAATAAGATTCTCAGTATTTTTTACTTTGGTATTTTAAGATACTTATGATTCACAGAACTCACAATCAATTTAAGACAAAAGTTATCATCAGCCACTTGAAAGAACTATTTACTACTTGCTAATTTTTACTGCAAGTTATTTACCATTGGAATATTTACAGTCACGAAGAATGTCCTAAGGCATGTTTAAGCATTGGATGAATATATGCATCTAACAGTGAACATTGCCAAGTTCAAATGTGCTTATATACAGAAAGTAGCATATTACCTTGATGACCTGTACTGTAAGGTCATATGTAAACTGCCTTTTGTATCTATGAAAGAAGAGTCTGTTTATTATGCTCTTAACTTGCAGAGTTCCCATTATTAAACACTTCTGTGTTTTTGGTAGGTGGCTTTTGGCCAGATATTATGATGTATGCATTATAGTGCATCGTATCCTAACCCTCTTCCCCATTCCCAAACGTGAATTATTAGTTAGCCTTCCAGTGTGCATAATCTCTGTGGACGACTGTGGTCAAGTCTTGGTTATGCTCCAAGCCAGAGTGGTATTGCTGTGAAAAGAGAGGATTTGCATCATTCATTTGCTCTTAATATTTCATATATTAGGTCCTATGCCTGGTCAGTTTAATCCTGCTATGTGGGGTTTACTGTGGTTCACAGCCACTGTGTGAACAGCAAATGTATTTTGAAATACTCTGAAGCATGTCGCATCCAGTAGAAAGAACGCTTACCAAAAAGTACTGCTACTTAAGCGTGTATTACATATCTGAGGAGAGAATCTCCTAATTCTGAGGAGAAATTCATAGCTTTGTTAGAACAGTGCATTCCACTGTGCAGGTACTGCGGTGATGGGTATTCTGGAAAACCCTAATGTAGATGGGTAGGTTCCTTAAACACAATGTGTATGTTTCACAAGGCATTCTTTTGGTTTTGTTTTGTAGCCTAACGGCAGTGGTCAAGTAGTAAGGAAAGTGCCTGGCCATTTTACTCCAGTTTTGGCACCCTCTCCCCATCACAGTGCGGTGCGACCTGTGACCCTGACCATGACAGATACTAAACCCATCAGTACATCCACTGAAGGTGAGGCATCTTCACCTACAGCAACCAGTAAGTATTTCTTTAGGAAACAAAAAATGTCCATCGAAGATTCGATATGATTTCAAATTGAGGCCAGAAAAAGGCGCCTTTTCCTACTATTTGACCAAGTTGATGCTCATAATTTTACGTGGAGAGCAAACGTGATATTACTGCAAAGCTTCTCCTCCTCAAATTTCAACCAATGCATCATGTTACATGAACTAAAGTTTGTGACATGACAGTGAAAATGCAAGGGAAAAGCCTGCATATTTGACCACTGTTCAAGAAAAGGAAAACGTGGTTGTTCAACTAAGGTGGACATTGTTAAATCATTGAGAAGCACACCCAGACAGCAAGATTTTACAATGACTCACAGACGGAATTCCAAACAGTTACTGGATAATTTGCTCCTCAATGAGCTTTCCTACAGAAATCAAGCTTTGTAACAACGCATACTGAATCCGAGCTATGACAATTGCATGTTGATATAGGTTGTGTCGTTTTTAGCAAAAACAACTGATGTGGCAAAAGAAAATTTTAATTTCTTGTAATTTCTGCAATGGATGGTAGATCCACTGTTCTTTGAAAAACAAAACCAAAAACAAAACAAAAAAACCCCCTAACTTTAACATTTTAAACTCTTTATTACTATATAGGACCATAGTGTTTATCCTATTATCTTCAATGGAATTGTTGTTTTGGAAATAAGAGCAAAGGTGTTACTATGTGTAGGGTAATTTCTTCTCTTCCAAGGACTCATCTGATGCTCAGTGATGCAGAATGTTGATTTTTAACTACTTTCTGCATTTCTTTTGTGTTTGAACTTTTATTTAAATGTAAGACGGCCAATGTCATCAGTATTTATCTGAGTGATGAAGATTTTAGGAGACAATCCAAAATATACACTTTGGAAGAAACTTTATCAGTCTTTAAAAATATTAATCTCTTTAGGGTCTGTGACATTAAAATGACTTGCTGTAGACCTGTTTAGTATTTGAACTGTGAATCCAGTATCTAACTTTTGGTCTGTCATTGATGGAGACCATAGACTGTATGTTTCTTAGGTGTTATACTACTGTAAATCTTTTCAGTAGAATGTGAAGCAGAGATGAGACTCAAATACATATGAGTGGCAGAGATGTAAAGGAGGAAAGATGATTATACCTTTATTATAGAAGGATAGCAGTAATTTTTTGAGAAACTATTGTTTAAACAAATAACTATATGGATAGATTTCTGGAAGTATTTTAGCTGTTCTTTTAGTATAGCAGAAGTTTTGGTAAAAGGTGGTAGAGTATATCTCTGTCCTCCCTGGTGGTTTGTGACATTCTTCTTTCACATTTAAGAAGAGTCATGCCTGGCCTAAATAGCTGTCTCAGATGAGGTCAGGATTTCTAATGCAAATGGCAAAATAACAAATACAGTATCAGAACTGCACTGGGATGTTTTCTGGTAATCTGACCCTGTTATTCATCATTACAGGAAAACAAACCTAATCTGGTCATTGTCGTACTACTAAGGAAAAAATTTGGACTGTATTTTCAAATGAAGTTGGCACCCAGTTTTTTGTGCAATTCATTGGAACTTGGGTACCCGATACTCTGTGAACCTTAGAACATCTCAACTTAGACATTTGAAGTAAGGCCTCCTCATGCTTCCATAATGTGCAAGTAACGTCTTGCCTAAAGGTCCTATGTCTGTCACTACAGCATGTAAAAAATAATAAAAGCCCCTTATGTACAAATTTTATTTGAAAGTGCCCGTTCTGCATATGAGATAGTATATAAATGCTACATGTTCAGAGTGTTCACAGAATCACAGAATGTTAGAGATTGGAAGGGACCTCAAAAGATCATCTAGTCCAATCCCCCTGCCGGAGCAGGAACACCTAGATCAGATCACACAGGAACGCATCCAGGCGGGCTTTGAATGTCTCCAGAGGAGACTCCACAACTTCTCTGGGCAGTCTGTTCCAGTGCTCTGTCACCCTCACCGTGAAGAAGTTTTTTCTCATATCCAAGTGGAACCTCCTATGTTCCAGCTTGCACCCATTGCCCCTTGTCCTATCACTGGATGTCACAGAGAAGAGCCTGGCTCCATCCTCCTGACACTCACCCTTTACATGTTTATATACATAGGGCTTTCAGAACAGTAGAGTAGTCTATCTGCTTGGTAAGGCTTTTTAAGACTGGATTGATAACTGAAAGAGCAAAAAAAGTGAAGAAACATATCTTATTGATGAAGGAAAATGCAAAAAATGAGGGATCATGTCCTGCTGATATATAAATTATGTATGAACACATATAAACTGTAGAATCAGTCATAATAGACCTGCTACACAGAGTGCTAATGTTAACTTAATGGGAAAATCTAAACTAAATATATTTTAAGGCATAGTTTTGCTTTTATTTGCAATAACTGATTGATTGGTTCAAAATAGATAAAGATAGTTATATAAAACATATGCTTGGCCAACAAGTTATCATTATTATTCAGTCTGATGAGAATAAAACAGCAAACGATTAGCACCGCTTTTCATTCTGAAGTGCAATAGCAGAATTGTTTTGAATGAGGAAGAACAGCAGGCTTTGATAATATTTGGGGAACCCTATGGCCTCCATCATAATTTTCTTCTAATAAATTATTAATTTTTATGACAGTTTTCCAGTAAAGCCTGTTTACTGATAAAGCGTGTTTTTTTGTTTTTTTGTTTTTTTGTTTTTTAATTTAATGGGTTTCTTTTGCTTGTGTTTGCTGTGTGACTTCACTACTAACAGCCCAATTCATTAGGTACTCCCATCTAGCTCCTCACTGACATCTTTACGTATGTCTGTTCAGCTTCTGTCAGTTTTGCTTTGTCTGCCAGCAAGATTCCAGGTTGCGATGCTGCAAGTTGCAGTGCAGACATCTTCACACTGGAAAATGGAGTGACACCTCCTACTTCATTTCATAAGTGCCACCAAAACCCATGAAAGGGTAATCACTTTTAGGGATTACTGACAGAGACCAGACAGGAATGTGAGCTGGAGGTGAAGGATCCATATCCTGTAACTAATCCTAGCATTGCCTATAGTTCTCTTTCTCCTCAGAAACAGATTTCTTTAATCTTCTGTAGCATACAGCAGGAGACTTCCTTAAATTGTCCCCCCCTTGGAAAAATGTTGTTTCCTGATGCATAGGGGCATTGAATATTTAATGTTATGTTGCACATTAAAAATTAGCTCCCTTCTCATGAAAATGCTTATCAGATTCCATCCTGTTTGCCAAGGCCTGTAAGGATTCATTTCATGCCGCATAAGTAAGCTGAACTTTTGAATTCCATTTTTTGTTGTTCTTTTACAGTTTTGTGATGGGCCTTCACAGCAGTAAGAATAAGTGTGCACTAACACTAACACTTTCTCTCAACATTGTTATCTCAGTGTTTTCACTGGCGCCTTAGTTTGGTGTAATGGAAATGAGAATCAGGCTCATGTTTTCTTCAGATACGTACCTTATTTGATCACTTAAAAAATGTATTAATCAGAGGAACTTTTATTTAACAAGAGACATAATTATGACTTAGATATGCAGCTTCCATTGAAGTTTATAGGAATTTACACATGCCTTTCCAACTTTGGTCCAATTTTTTCTTTTGCATTCTGTTAAAGTTTAAATAAAGGAAAAACACAGACACTTCCTGTATATTGCAAAATCATAACTCTGGATCTCTCATATTTGTACTGTACCTTCACAGGGTAATAGTTATGATAGGTTGGTATTTTTATCAATCTGTTTTGTTCTTCCTTAATCAGCCTACACAGCCTCAGGCACATCCCAAGCCAATCGATATGTGGGACTAAGCCCAAGAGACCCATCCTTCCTACACCAGCAACAGGTGGGCAAGTTTCACATAGGTGTAATGATATAGAGAAGCTTTTGCGATATTACCTTCCTACGTGCTGCTGCTGTTATCTCAGATTAGACTGGCATCCTAAGGGTTTCAGAATTTGTCATGTGAAGATGGAGCTTATTCAAAACAAAACTAAACCAAACCCTTTAAGAAACATTAATTTAGCATATGCTTTATTTCTTAGATTTGTGGCATTTTAAGGATCTTCTATTCCTATTTCTTTCAATTATTTTATTTTTCAAGAGCTAATACATATAATCTTTAATAGGATTTTAGAGTAGAGAATGAGATACATAAGGAATAAATACTAATTTCAGAATTCAGAATCAGTTTAAAAAAATAAGCAAATTTTCCAAAGCAAATAGTCCAGTTTGTTATTTTCAAGTTATTTTGGGTTTTTTTCTCCAGATATTTAAGCCTACATGTCTTCATTTTAGTTGTAGCAGATGAGTTATAAAACCCAATTCTCATTGCAACATCATCATTTCTAGTTTAATAGATTTAAATTGGTCTGCTGATTTGAAACTTGATAAAACCACGTTTTTGTTCTAGTTTCTTACGTAATTTGTGTTTCAAGTAGCATTTTAAATTTCACATTTCATTAATGCTGTAAATTTGATGCAAATGAAGTGTTTACCCAAACTGTGAAAATATACAGCTGAGATTAATGATGATTTACAAACAAATTAGCTGCAGTCAGTAGCAAGCCTGTGCATATACAGAAATGCTACATGGCTAGTAACAGGAATAAATTCAGGCCCTTTAGAACTTTAACATATTTTAAGATGTGTGGTTGTGTCACTCCTAGATGTTAACAGTGGAGGACTTTGAAATTAACAGCATATAAAATGGTACAAGGAAAAAAACTGAATGCGTCAGTAAGAAAAGGGCTATTAAATAGTCCTTGCTATTTATTGTACTGTATTTTTTTTTTTCTCAGGCTTGGGTTCCTGTCAATAGTTGGTACATATGCCTGTTTCATTTTTCAGTAAAACCTACCTGTTCTATGTTTGCTGAGATATAGCTGAAGTGTGCTTCATCTGGAACTCCCTATCCCTACCCACTTTCAGGGCATGGTGGCAGTATGTCCGTTTTTAAAGGTCACCACATGCAGAGTTCAGTGAAAATCATAAAGATGATCGTTTATTCAAGATAATTGATGCTTTGCCAACTTTTTTTTTTAACCAGTGAGACATAACTGGAAACATCTGTACGCTTCTATGAAAATACAAAACGACAATTAGTAGTTTTTGCCAACTATTCATTTTTCAGTAAATTTTCTGATGTATTGCTTTTTTTTTTCACCCCTGAAAGATTGTTGTATTATGAAACGTGTTATAATTACTTTAGCATGGTTCTTTTTAAAAGAGGTGCGGTATATGTTTATTGAGCAACCTCATCTAGTGGAAGGTGTCCCTGCCCATGGCAGCAGGGTTGGAACTAGATGATCTTTAAGGCCCCTTCCAACACAAACCATTCTCTAATTCTGTTGTGTTTTAAAACACACACAACATTTCTCTTTTTAAACACAGTATGTGTAATTTCCGGATTTCTTTTTATGTGAAGTTTTACATAGTATCCTTTGAAAAGTCCCTGACATCCAGTTAATTTCGGGATGTGCAATAATTTTTTTTTTCACTACATGTTTTTAGACACAATATTTTCTGCAAATTTGCTACTGCTTGAGCCCACTCCACCTTCTTCCAAGTTCATTGAAAGGGTTACAAACTTCTTGTCACATGCCAGAAGGTAATGGCAGCACGCTTAATTTTCTCTTGGCTGAGTTTATGACATGTAAATCATATATTATTTGTTTCATGCATCTTCTATATATTTTTGGCTTTGTGTAGGTGGAAAGAAATGTGGACATTTCAGTAGTGTCATAGAAACATAAAAGTAAAAGGGATCTCAAAGGTCATCACAGTCTTTGGTGTTTACATGCACTGTGTCTTCTACTCCCTTTCATGGTAAAGGGAAGGAGAGAATAAAGTAGGCCTCACATACACTTCATAAACAGAAAAATTCTTCAATGCCACTGTGTGAAGCCAGTGTTCTCCTCTCTAAGGTATATTGCTTCATAGTCTAGTTACATTAAATCAAGAGCATCAGTTGGTGACCAGTGAGCCATACAGTAAATTTAAAAATTGTGTCATGGTTTCATCTTTGCTTGAATTCCCTATTTTATTCTAATGTAAGCAACAGATATATGTGTATACTTGCCTGAGTGTGTTTGGGGGGGATGTGTGTGTGGGTGCTTACACATATAGATATGTATAAAATTAGGGAATAGCATGTAGTGCTGAAACAATTTGAAGGAACAGAGTACTTTAACAACAAAGCTTTTTCAGGTCAATGCAAGTATATAAGTGTGTATATGTAAGTTTCTAAGTTGCCTTCACCCACTTAAATCCTAAAGACATCTCAGAGATGACAGTACCATATATGTTTATTGCCCAGAAAGTGAGGTAGAGCCCTGAGATTGTCTAAACAACTTTAATAGAGCAAAGGTCATCCTTTGGTAAAGCAGAAATGAAATTGATTTACTGTGTCCTTTCATTACTTCACGATAATTTAGAAGAGACCACTCTTCTTGTGGCAGATTTTAAATGCAGCTGGTTTAAAGCAGTCCATGATGAATGAAAAGAAAAATCAAGGGGTACATGAAATAAAGGCAATCAATCATTTTGTATTAGTGGAGAGAAAATCTAAATTAGAAAGCCAATGGTTTTAGTTCCAGAGGGGCCTTTTAAACATTCACAATACCCTGTAATGCACATTGACCCCTCAAGAATAAATATTGTCACTGGTACATTTTTTACTTCATTGGAGGAGTCTTTATGAAGATTTATTCCCTCTGGTTATGAGAAATATTGGTGTGTACCATTGAGTACTTGTTGTTAAAAAGAACCATTATTTAGCCTGTTTAAATTACAGTAACCACAAATAAATTTAAAAGTTACACATGTATTTTGCAACACACACTTACATAGAGTCTTTTGACAAAGAGGTAGTTTGCTACAACTTTCAGTAAACAATTTCTAACACAACCTACCTGGAATACTGACATTTGGATGGGAAGCACTGAATACAACTTTGAGACAGTGCATAATGACACTAATGGGAGCAGTTTATTTGCTTTTACTGATCTGGATACTGTGAAAAATATGCTGTTACCCACATTCCTTAGGGTGCTACATTGATAGTGAGGAATACATGGCTCTAATGAGGAATTGTAACTATGCAGTCCACTTCCTGTTGCAATTCCTGGTGGGTCTTCCTGTTACCTGCCTTGAAATGATAAGTGTTTCTATGCTGTAACATGAATAATTACAGAGAGTATCTCTTGCTTCAGTGGCATCTATAGAGTCACTTGTATTTTATAATTTTGTTGTAAGAAAAGTCATGTCAGCACCCCTCCCTCCCCCCAATTGTATTAACATTACAAATTATTAATGGCCACTTGGTTTGCTTTTCTTAATTCAGCATCAGCTTCTGAGAGTTGTTAAGTATTGACAATGTAACTGCAGGGAGGGCACCTTAGGAAGGGACAAGGGACCTGGTAAGAGTGAGAGAGTTTTTCTCAGTGATGGCTGGTGGAATTATTTTATGAAGTCAAATCTAGGACTTGGTGATCATCACGTGTGCTGAGAAACAACATAAATGAATTGCACATAAAAGAAGGGTTGGATAATCTTCACAATTATATGGGAGCAACTTTTTGCCCCCTTCTCTCTCTGATTTGTATCTACTGAAGATTTGTGGTTTCTAAGCCTAGACCAGAGGAAAAAGTAACAAACTGAGGTAACTCAGTAGAATTCAATCTCCTGCAACTGGATACAGTTCCTTGCAAGACTCTAGTTGTCTCTCCATTATTTTGGCAAAATAATTTTGATGGAGACATCATTAGTTCAGTAAGAAAGTCTTAATGATCAGAATTCTCATGTTTATGCAATGGCACTTCTGTACCCTTCTTGTGTTACTGTTCTTATCTTCATGAATTTGTTATGTTCTTGAAATGATAGACAGAGACAGGTTGATGTTGTTTCTGGCTATAAAGCTAGAATGTTGCCGGAAATACTAGTCATGCACTTTACCTGTGTAAACAATATAAAAAAATAGATAGATAAATAGATAGATAGATAGATGGATGGATGGATGGATAGATACACATTTGTATTTATTGCAAATACAGATTGTATTTATTACAAATATACAGATCAATGGTTTAACAAATAGTAAGGTTTCTGTTGTAATGAATGAAGTAACAGCCAGGTTTTCTTTCTTGGCCATTTATTTAATTTTAATGCACCTTGGAGTCTTGTATGGGTGATTCTATTTTTAATTAGATAATAAAACTAAATGGGATAGCTATTGAGGTCTCTGAAGACAATGACCTCTAGAACTTTCCAGTCACAGTAAACTGTGCTAACTAATGCTGATACAGTCACTGAGGAGCTGGTGAACTCTTCCAGTCTTTGCACTGATTAATATAATGGCATGGTTTTCACTGGAGCCGTGTGTGGTATGCATGATTGTCACAGAGTTCTGACATTTATGAGTGAGGCATTTGCCAGGTACGTAGTAATAAGAAACACTTCAGGTCTCTAAAATGCAAAATCAGAGAACTGTAGATAGTTTTTTTTTTCTATCACCAGACTGCCCTACCTCTTTGGTAGGAAGTTATTCTTACCAGATGCATCTTTTAGTTACAGAATCACACGGTTCAAAATGGAGTTCTCTTCATACTATTCATCATAAAAATTGTAAACTTAAAAGTTCACTGAACACAGAGTATCTGTTTGCCTTTCAGAAGGCTGAAAGAAGAACACAAGTGGACTCAAAAAAGCCAGAATAGAACTTCTCATTAAAGCCAGGAAACAGGTTATCAACACTTAGGCTGTTCTTATTGTGTCCCTTATCATAATTGACAGTTTGACGTAAAACTGGGTCATGTGACCACCAGGGAGGTATGTAAATGGATAAGAGGTCACCTTTCACATATGCTTGCTGGAAAGGAAACACATTTAAAGGAAGTTTCAGTCAAAACAATGACAATATGCAAATGTTTTACAGGCTTTTCTCAACCAACAGAAGCTATAGCACGGTCTCATATTACACTTTCCAAAATACGTATCTACTTTCACTAGCGATCACAAGAGCTTGAAGTGAATGTTAGTCTTAGACAGCCCCTCTTTAAATAGAATACAAAACCTGCCTAAATATTAACCTATTAAAAATATCCAGACTACGATTAAAGATTGAGCTGTTGACTGTGGGTTTTTAATGTATGTAGGATTTGCATACTTAAAAAACTCTACAGGATGGTTGTGCTTAGAAGATGCCCAGTTTAAACTGAAAAGGCAGCTAATGTGAAATCTAGCTCTTGGGTAGAACTTCACATCAGAACATCTCTCAGCACTGGAAAAGTGAAATTTCCTGGCATTTTACAGAGGGCAGAACAGGAAGAGGGAGGTGGGTGACTGTCAGGCAGGTGGAGGAGTCAGGAGAAGCACTTGGTCTACTGCTGTGCTTCTGCCTGGCCCTGTGCCCCATTCCCGTGGCACAGCTGGAGTGGGTGAGGGAGTTGTGCTGCCCCTGGAGAAACACCTGCAGTGCGTTTTGTGCTCTCTGCTACTCCATGAGTGTAGTGGTGAGGACACGTGGCAGTGATGAGGGAGTGACAGCTGCAGCCACACATGTCAGGAAGCGTCTGGGCTGCCTGTGAGGTTTCCCCATCTACTGCAAGGCTGGGCATCCTTTTCCACTTCAGAATACAGACTCATGTTCTTCTTCTGTGTGGTTAGGAGAGAGATAAAGAAAAATAGAAATCATTGATAATGTTTTGTGGGTGGAAGGTGTTATTGAAGTGGGGGTTTGTGTGGCTTGCCTTGCTGAAAACAGCAAAGCCATGGGACTGAAGAGCAGGCCTGTCCAACAGGCATCTAGGAAAGACTTTTCACCATGGCACATGCCAAATCACATCTTTTATTTTGCATTCATGGCTCATTTTTGAGAAAGTTAGTACTGTATTTCAGCATTTATTAAACGTCTCATGAGGACTATTTGTTAAGTCCGTCTACTGAGGAATTCAAGTTTTCTCAAGTGGCCTTCAAGCAGTTCCTTTCCTCTCCCTTTCACATGTCCTGCAGAGAAACTTTTAGGTGGCTTACTGTGAGTGACAGAGAATGTGCCTTCTCATCTCCAGCTAACACTGTGGCAGAGGTCACTTAAGTTACTCTGAGGACCATTAACTAGCCAGAAAGCTTTCAGCATGACTCCATACAATATATAGCACTCAAAATGCTGTACTGAAGTGTCGTACATCCTTCCAAAGCTTGATACTCATGTCAGGTCTGCACCCTCAGGCTTTCCCCACTGGGCTGTCTGGACGTCCTCCAAGGGCCGTGTTCTTGCTGCTGCTGTGAACAGACGTCTTCCATCGAATGGGGACAGGGCTTGTAAAGCTCTTTTAAGCTTCTCCAGCATTTTTACCCAGAAAGCACTCAACACACATTAAGGATGCAGACACAGACTTTGAAAGTGATATTTCTACATACTTTCAAAAGTATATTTCTAAATCTTAGACATCCTGATCTCCAAGCAGTACTGATTTGGGAAAAGAAATTTTATGTGAGGGAGAAAAAAAACCCATTTTGTTGGCAGGTTAGTTTTTAAAGACAACATGGCAACTATGTGAGCCTCCTGAGGAGTGTGGAGCAATACTTTTTAACATTGGAAAAGTAGTGTTCAGCATGGCTGATGCAGTCCTGGGCTTATCACAGAACCCATGACCCAGGTCATACAGACTTGCAGTTCTTAAAGGTGTTGTCACTACCACAAGTATGGCACAGTTGGTGCAGTGAATAGCACTACAGTGTACACTAACTGTAAGTCTGGTGTAGCGTGAATCTTCATATATGTGTGTGTGGGTGTCTACAGCATATATATGTAAAATGCACATGTTCTATTATTACCATGGCAGTATTTAGATGTATATGTATTGACTGTATGTAATGCGAAGTATGTGATTGCTAACATTTATGAAATACATTTGAAAAGCTGTTTTTGGAGTTTCCTTAGTGATAAATTTAACACATATGTGGAAAGTTTTCATACAGACTGTGGGAAGAATATAATGGTTTAGAGCAGAAGCTGATTTACTATACCTACTGTATCAATCCCTTACTGTTTTCCCCAAATGGCAAATGCAATCAGGTTCTATAGCAAGTGAAATGCTTGCCAGATTTTTGAGCTAGACCTAAGTGCATAAAATAATTTGGTAACACTAAGTTTGTGATTTTAGTACTTTTTATTGTTCTAATCAGACAAAGGGCTTTTATCTATTGATTTTATATTTTGTTAAAGAGGAAAAGAGGGGAGGTTTAACCTCTCTGTCTTGTGTTTCAACTGGAAGTGAGTTTTTATAGCAGTTATAAACCTTTAAAATATGCATCTGTAATGAAGACGATGACATTCTTAAAGATTATAGCAGAAATACATTTACTGTACATTGGGTGACTGAGATTACATATTTTACTATGTCTTCACTATTAAAATCAGGTTTACAACACTGTTGTGTATAGTGACTAAACCAAATATTTAATTACCACTTTCTTTAAACATATTTAATATATTATTCACAGTTAACCTCTAGCAAACTTTTCAACTTCATGTTTCCTTTTCTGGTTAATTCCATGTGGTTTAGTCATGCTTTTAATGGCCTTTAGAAGGTCCCTTGGAGTTCTTTAGATAACAAACAAGAAACAATCCCTGTGAAAACATCAGAGACTAACATTTCCATTTCTCAGACCTTAACAGCAGGAAGCTTATGAGTCTAACAGCCAGACAAGGTCAGGTTTGCAATATTGTCTTGTCCTCAGCATTTGTATTTTTCAGGAAAAGACTGCAATTAATTGTGCTCCTGTGAAAACAGTTTATTGTAGTTTGTTTGCTGTAGGCTGCACCATCTAAAGATGGTGAATATGGATAGGGAAAACCAAAATGCATCAAATGCAATTAAACTGAGCAGCAAGGTTATCTTCAATTCAGAGTGCTATATCATATATAATGGTACAGCAATTTATATACAGCGTGATTATACAGAGGTTAAAATGTACGTTTTCTTCACAAGCCAGATAAGTTCACTTTCTTAAACTTAAAAATAAGCAGTATATTTTTTCAATAAATCTGCTAACACTGTAGGGCGGCTGGTAAATAAACAGAGCTATAGAGCGTTGCTTGAACAATCTGTGAAGGCAGAACTGATTATTTGAGGATCTGGGAAGAATTTGTTTCAGCTAACATTTAGTACATTCCTGATTATATTAAAATGCAATTAAGTATTTTCAATACTATTATTCTGAGTTTAAAACAAGATTAGCTTATTTTAGCACCTCTTGCTAAGTAATACCAATTTCAGTAACACTAGATTAATAAACTTCAGTTACAAAATACCTTTATCCTTCTTAAATAGCAAGATAAGACCATACAGGTTTGTTTTTTTTTTGTTTTTTTTTGTTTTTTTTAATTTGGGCAAATTTTCTATAAATTGCATGTCTTCTATGTTTCACGAAATGCATGCTACAAGATATTGATTATATTTGACCTTTACTTAATACACAATATATAGAGCATTGCTTAGAGAAAACAAAATTTTTATTTCCTTTCTTAAAGTATCTCACTATTGAATATTAACACTTCCTTTTCTTCCAGCTCAGTTTGTAATCTAATAATGGCTAACTGTTATGTGCTAAACACTAGTTACTCTTTCATGCTTTATTAATAGAGGAACTTATTAAAGTAGCATTATCTTAAGCAAATCTATAGGTGTTTATTTCTCAAAATAAGTTATTTTTCTTTATTTGTTTGTTTTATTTTGTAAAATTACTTCTTGGGAAAGTAAGTCTTTTGCAATGTACGGTACTAGTTTGCATGTGTTCATTTAAATACTAAAAACTGTAGTACTGCTCGATCCATATCTGACTGCTAGGTTTCAATTGACAGCTGAGAATTTGTGACTGGACCATGAATCAAAACGGCAGGCATTTATACCCCAGTGCCAGTGAGGATACATTGGGAATTACTTGGCAAAGGTAACATTTTAATTATTTCCACCCCTACACCACCTCTAAAAAAGTTGCATTGAGTTGCAGTATCTGTTTTAGCGGGTCTCCAGAAGAATATGTGACAGCATTCGATAAAAAGGCATGTATAATATTGCTCCCGTACACATTCAAGTTATTTTTAGTGGAAGCTGAATTTAGAAACTACATTGATTAAGCACCTGGAATGACAATGCTGTGATGTCAAATGAAAAGGGTTTGTAAACGTAAGGGAATATTGATTTTAGGCTTTAAAAAGGTGTTGCAGAATTAAAGGTCAAATTTTGGGGGCCTTAGTGGTTAACACAAAGAAAATTGTGATGTTAGAAGTATAAATGAGCATAATAATAAACATCTGAGGTGGTGGTGGTTTTGGATAATGAATAAGCATACTATTCATAGAGACTTTTCTGATTAATTGGCTGGTGTAGATTTAGGTCGCTAACATGTATATGAAGGTAAGATATAAACCATCTCATTTCTTAGCTAAATAACAGAATAATTAGGAATTATTTACACAGAAGAGAGTTTCCTTTTGTCTGAAAAAAAGCAAGCACAATAAAACCCATTAACTTTTGGTAAATTAATAAGTTACTCATTATTAGCTTTTACATCTCTTGTTATATAATGATTTACGACAACAGTAGAGGTGTGTGTGTCTAAATAGGTGTGTAAACAAATCAGCAGTATTGTAATACATCAGTTTTTCACCTCTTTCATGTACAGGATTATCTGTGACACTCAACAATTAATGGGGGTTGTACCTGTAAAGCCTGTGGGTTAGGAGCCTGTCAGATGAGCTATTAGCTACTCACTCTTGAAATAATTTAAATACTTCTTGGACATTTGTGTGGACATGAACATATGTGTCCTACTGAATAGTTTGTGTGTGTGTGTCAGTATGAGTGTGTGTTATGTACAAAATGCCTAGTATTGTACTATGGATTCCTAGAAGGTTTGAGGTTTTTGAGTATAAACTTGGAAGGGTAATTATGGAATTTAAAAATTGGTGTTGTTTACAAATCTGAAGTATAAATGCTTTGAATATTTGTGCTTTATTTTTCCTTTTTGCAATTTTTCTGAAATAATGTTTAAAATCTGGAAGAACTGTGGTGGAAATGCAAGGTCTTGTAATTTCTTTCCTTATAGATTAAATGACACAACGGAAAATTAGCTAATGGATTCACCTCATCTCCTCTAGAGCTATGATTCAGTTTATAAATCCCCATCACGCAGTAATTGCCACAGTTTTCAATGTACCGCCAAGAGTGAATCCAAACTGAGCGAGTAAAGCACAGAGTGGGTGATTTACTCTTCTACTACAAAGGATGTTGCTTTTTCAGGGCATTGACAGGCATTAGGAAATTATATAATAACTGCTTGTCTAGGAATATCCTTAAATGGTTTTGATCAGTCATAAATTGGGCGCCCTTTAAAGCAATGCCAGTTTATACTGGCTGAAGCACTGTCCCAATGCTTGCTGAATTCTGTTTTTCAGTACCTGTCACGTGAAACCTTTCAACATAAATTATGAAAAGAAAGGAAAGTGGGGGAGAAGACTTCTAGGCAATGACCAAGGAAACTTCAGAAATGAATACAAGCATGCCCCATGATAGATTATAGACAAAACTGCTTGCAGGTCGCTCCCAGAGTGCTGCCTGCCACATTGACCCTAGCAACATACAAAAGTGCTGCCAGATGAGCTTGGGCACAAATTCTGCCATGGGCGTCTCTTTACAGGCCAAAATTACAGTTACTTATCCTTGAACTAAGCATAGCCTGGGAGGACAAAGAAACTGCTAGTTCCCCATAAGTAGATGGCTTTTAGGATTTGGGCTTTGAAATACAACATTCTTCAGATCCCATGTAGGTGAAAGTCTAAGAAGAAAAATGATACAAGCGCAGGCTAAGGAGCAGTGAGCTCTTCTAACACTAAAACTAACACTAAAAAGAAGAACCTACTGCAAAAGGAATTGTTGCTTGTTGGCAAAGAAATATATTCCAGTCCAGACAATCAAATTTTTCCCCACAAAATGGTTTGATAAATGTTAGATTGTGTGTTTTCCTCAAATCTGCAGGGCTCATTTTGATGGTACTCAATCTGACCTTTTACAGCAGGCTTTTGTGGCTATTTTAAGTATACTGATCTTTCAGGAACATCATTTACCTCAAGAAGGTAACAAAGTTGGCAGTGCCTCAATGTTAGGTGTCCTGTCGCTACAGAAATCAGGTAGCAGAGAGGGCCAAGCTAAAAGCTTTGTCACGGAGCATTGTTGGTGAACCACACCTTGGAAACTTGGGGAGAGCGAAGGATGATAAAACCTCTTTGTCGAATTAGTAGCTGCCTGTCAGACCTAATAGTAGATAAGATGCATAGATTTCAAATTACAATACACGGAATTCAAAATACATTTTCCAGGTTTTTCTTTTCCCTTATAAAACTATGTATCTGTTGGCATTTAAAGTCTCAGGTATAAGACAGTAGTGATCCATATGCAAAAGACTGAACTTTGTAAAAAAATATGACTAATACAAGACAAAAAAACCCAACCAACTAAGCAAACCCACTAAACTTTAGGTCACTGATGCACCATTTTCTTCAAAACTAGAAGACTTACAAGGAATAGAGTTAATAAAAACTAGATTTATACTTTGCTTAGCTGAATTAAACATTCTAGTATCTTTAGGGGGAATACTTATATAAAACATTGTGTGAGCATCCTAAAAAAAAGGGAATAAATCTGGTTATTATTAAGGTATTTGGAAGTACTAATTTTTATTTTGCTGCTGATACCCTAACCATCTACAATTACTTCTTTTTTTGTTACTTACTTAGAGCATTTATGGTATATATTTTATTAGGTCTGCTGAACTTTGAAAAATTTTTAAGCACATCGGTAGAATTAAGTTCTCAATTAGGTCTTTTTTTTTTTTTTTTTTTTTGCTATACATGTGAAGAAGATACTCAGAATTCATTAAAAAAACCCCCTTTTTTTCTTAATCGCAGTTCTGTTGTAGTAACTGTTTTCCTGGAGACAGAAGGTGAGAGGAAGCTGTGAAAGTCTGTAAGGCCCAATTAGGAAAATACAGGCTCAGGCACTACATGAGAGCAACAGTATATGCAACAAGTAAACTGAAGACATGAGTGAGAGTGACAAAAAGTGTGTGTGTGTAAATCTGACAAGATTAGTTTAGCTTGAATCTCAACCCCTTGTTATGCCATTGATACTAATTCCAGCGGGACCACTCATAAAAACCAGCATGATGGGTCTCTTTTAGAGCATGTTGGGTATTTGCAAGTCTTTTACAGACTGTAAGCAAATTTTCATTGCCAGAGTGTGCATTTTAACTCAGCTATTGGCAAATATAATTTTATTCCCAACTATTGTTAGTTATTTACTTTTTTTTTTTTTTTAACAATCTTTCTGTGTTAGTTTTACTGTTACTTTAACATTAAATTTACACTACCCAGGCAAATGCACTAGGTTAACATTTCCTGCTTTTGGTCTGTTATCTTGACATGTAAGCATAGTACAACAGCTGTTTTGTTCCTGGAGATGCTGAGGGGAGCTCTGTTCTCAGAGTGCTCAATTTTCTTCTCAGCTCTAGCTGTAGGGGTGTTCAGCTTTCCAAGCACCATTTTTTTTCCCCCAGCACCACTCAGGTTTGTGCCAGTAATGCCGATAAGGCAATCAAATGGGATAATCTGTGATTTGTGAAAGAAGTAGGAGGGGAGTTGAAAATGGGTGCAGATTGCTTTTGTAGCATGGTACCTTATATGTTTGGTATCAAGCAAGCAAAATAACCCAGTCAGCAGCATTGCTGTGGTAAGCACATTTTGGCAAACACAGACACCTGTTAGAGCAACGGTTCATATCCTCTGCCCCCCCCAGCCCAAATCCCATTGGACAATGATTTGGAATAGAAATATCAATTCATTACAATTTAAGAAAATATGCTGAAATATCCTTGTTGAATAAGTATTCATAGAAAGAAAACCTAATGGTTTCTGGTCTTTAATTTAAATTGCTAACTCTAACGGTTTTGCCAAACTCTGTAATGCAGAAAGATGTGCAGAACATTTTTTTTCCTTTCCATCTAGGCAAACATCTTCAGAACACTTCCTAAGAAATTAATTGTATTCAAGCCAGACTTGCATGCTGCCATCCCACAGGAAATGGGTCATCAATCCATTAAAATGCCATTAGATAATCTAATTTGAAACTTAATCTCTAAATTAACCGTGCTCCATACTTGAAGCATACTTGAGAGAAAGAAAAAATGTTTATGTTTGAATCGATAAGGGAGCCGAAGCGTGAAGAAGGCTGTCTGTTTTTTCTGTAGCTGTGGTCACGTCTCAAGCCGTCTGGTAACCAGGAGAAACCAGACATGATGTAATTCCAGATTGAACTTGAACTTCAGGGACTTAGAATGGGGGAACAATGGACCATAGGAATCAGTAATGTCCATTTTCCATGTGATTATGTTTGCAGCTTTAAGTTAACATTTATGGGAGAAGCAGCAAGAACTGCAGTGTGACCAAAATGAATGAGAATATCCAGAAGCAAGATATTAAAGTAAAGAAAACAACTTCAGTAATATTTTCTGAGCAGCACTGCAGATTCCAGCAGGATTAGAAAAGTTCCCGCTCTGCAGTGAACTGGTTGCCTGTTCTGAGCACTCTTTGTTCACTTAGGTAGGACAAACTTAATCTTATGTTTCCTGTCAGATGATTTTTGGCAGCACTGCTAGGGAAGGAGGAGCATATTATAGAGAATTCCCAAGTGTAAACTGTATCTTTAACCCCTTGGTTGCTCCAGTTTTCTACTTGATCCTCTTACCTCCAATTGTTTCTTTTGAAGCAATAAAACGACACAGGCTTGGTATTTTGTTATTTTTTTTCTTTTTTTTTTCTTTTTTTTTTTCTTTTTGGTTGCTGTTAGGATTATCTGCATTATTATTTAGTCATGCTAATTTGATAAATAAACTTTTATTCATGTCTTTAAAAAGTGCTATGGCAAAAACCTAACAGACTAAAATTGGAAATGGTAATATTTGGAGAAAAAAGCAGTGTAGATGTGGAGAGTCATTTTTTCATAGCTGACCCAATGGTCTCTGGTAACCTGAGCCCATGGTTTGGCACTATGGGGTGCAGCCCTCCACTTGGTCATAGCCCGCTCTGTTCATGTGCATGTTTTGACACCTCCTTTAGACTTGTCCCTGCAACAAACACTCACACATGCACAGTTCAGAGCACAGTATAGACAAGCACCGTTTCTCTGTGCTCTTCCTCTGCTGTGCATTTTCTTTGTTAGTGATGGCCTCTCTGGCCTCTTCCTGATCTTTCCGTACCTTTTCTTGTTGCACTATCATGAAAAGTGATCTGCAGGGAATAGAGTAAGTATTCTTACAGCAGAATTCCCTTTTCTCACCTCTGTGCGTAGATCAGCAGGTCCTTACCTCTTCCATCTGCTAGATGGCTGGTATGTACCTGCTAAACTATAAAAGTAATCCTAAATTAAGCTGAGATATACTTAATATATCTCTTGAAATAAATGCTCACCTTGGAGGTGAAATTTGGCACCTGTTTAACTACAGATACCAGTTTATAATGGTAACAGACGTACCATATTAAGTAGATACTGAAGGGTTGGTTATTCTTTTGGCAGAAATGCACAAGTGGGAATTTAGCCAGGACACTGAGGTTAGCACAATTGCGTTTCCAAAGCTCATATGATCTTAATTTGAAATGGTGAAGTTCCCTGTACTTGTGTGGGTGAGCACTTGCTTGGTATGGAGATGACAAACCTTGCTTGGTGACTAGCTAGTGTGACTTCTCTCAATGTCGAAGGCCTTTCTGCCTTTTCTGTCCAAAGACTGGCCTGGCATGATCTCAGCTACCTTGTCTAAGCTGATGTGTTGATGCACAGGGTAGTAAAGCTGCAAAAAGGAAATACTGTTTTAGGTGTACTTTCAGATAGTGAAATACTCTCTTAGACTTCTGAAGCTGTAATAAAAAGGAGGTAGTAACTGGTGGAAATCAAAAATCTTAAAATCCTTCAGATTTACACAGGTCTGATTGGATTTATTTTTTATTTCATTTAGTTAATTGTTAAACATTATTATACTCGTTATGTTATTATAACCTCCAAAGCAGACTGTATATACATATAATGTTAGGATTGCTTGCGGTCCATTCCAGTAATATTTTAATCAGAGGTTCTTGAAACAGCAATTATCTTTAAGAGGAAATAATGGCAGAAACTGTGATTGAATTAACATGTGAAAACTGTAATGGAAACTGTAATGGAGTATGTTAACCCTGTAGGATGCTTGCAGAATGTTCTTTTGCTATTTTATTACATTTAAACAGATAAATACATTATACTTGCCATGGATAGAGAAGGAACTGATGACCGTATAACACTTCTGATAGTCTAGTTATGGTGAGAGAAAGGTGTTTCTGGTAGTTAGATTACGTAGAGGTATAATGCTTCAGGAAAGTGGTCCTGTATACTCCCTCTAACAAAGGTTACTAGTCTGAATCCACAGAAATATCTGAAGGTGCTTGTCATGTAATTTTCTTCAAAACTTAGCCTGGAGCACTTTTTTGGGGGTTTCATGTCATATTCCAAATGACAGGCATTTATATTACAACTTCTCTCAGTGCAGGCCTCACAGATTTCCTCAGGAGCCGTGAGTGGGAGAGTGAGGTAGACGTGCTTTATTCCACTCATACGTACAAAGCCTTTTTATCTGAAGAAGAAGCCAGAGGGACACCTCATTAATTTCTGCAAGGACGACCAGCTTGCTTCTGTCCCGGGCAA
>NW_010134664.1:69901-77401 GCF_000699245.1 Pterocles gutturalis
AGTCTTGCCTTCCTCCGTGTTGAGGCTCTTAGTGAACAGAGACAGAGCATTGCCTCCGCTTTTGTGAAACCGAGGGCTGGAAGTTTAACTGGGAATTATGCAAACTGCTGCATCATGTGGTGAAGGGAAAGGTGTTTTCCCCTTTTCCACTGTTGCCACCCATGTGGGCCCCCAGGAAGAGTGTGCTCTGCAGTCAGCAGTAACTGGCACTCTGCTAAGATGCTGCAGAGAAACCTGGATGGTTTCCATGGCAGAAGCTAAACTCTGCGATGCTCACGGAGGTCCCTTCAGAGCAGGTTTGAGAAACCTGACAGGGACCTTCCTCTTCTGGGCTGTCAGTCTGTCTTGTCTGTAATCAGGAGCAGTACAGAGCTACAAAGCAGGGTGTGGCTCATATGGTAGTTGAAAGCTTGGCTAAATTTACTGTAAATGTGATAGAGTATGTGGGAATGTTGGATAGACAGCCATACATACGCAGCTTCGCACAGCCGGAGGGGTTTTTTTGTTGTTTGTACCATAGCTGTTCTCAGATTTGTGCTGTGATTAGTCCTATTCACCTCAGTAACTTTCATTCAGGTTTCCTCTTTTGTCTGCAGTAAACACTTGGTGGTGGTATCAGGACTGGGGTGGCCCGAGATAGCATTACATCAAACTGCAGTGTGATAAGGTTAATTTCTAAAATACAACTGGAGCTTGTCAAGCCTCAAAGATCATGGCTTAGGAAGTGCTGTCCTTCCCAGCTGCCAGTGGGGCCAGCCCCTGCCCAATGGGTCCATGTAGACCAGAGACTTCAGTCCGCTTTCAGAGGTGTCAAAGCGACGGCTTTCGCAGCCACTGCACACAGGTGGTGTGTATCTCTCCTGGAGTGTAGCTGTCCTGTGTGTAGCTGTCCTGGTGTGTAGCTGTTCTGGTGCCACAGGTGCTCCGCCGCCTGCCCCACCGTCTTTGGCAGGCAGCAGCAGCAGGATGCTCCGTGCAAGCAACGTGAGAAGCTTCTGAGACTCCTGTGGGATCAATATGGTGTTAACATGGAAGATTCATTACTCCTTGAGGATTCATAAGCAGCATTGATGAGTTTGTTGCAATCCACATTTTTGTCATGGTCACAATATCAAGTGGGAGGCTTGAAAGGTTTAAATAAACACCTATATTAAATTTGTAGGTCATATGGCAACCTGGTACAACTTGTTTTTATTGAGCACTTTCCACAAAATCAAGACGTCTGTCTCCTATATGAAGTAGTAGACAAGAAATATGCTACAAATAGTAATTTGTTCTTTATCAGCACTAGCTGCTTTCCTTCACCCACTGTAGTCATTAGAAGGTTGTCAAGTTTAAAACAAGGAAAAAAGGTTGCATGTATATGTATCCAACGACTTCAGTAGACTGTAAATCTCCAGAAAGATAACCTGGAAGCAGAGTATTTAGCCTTTGCAACAGAAATTGTTTAAATACCATGGTGACTTCACACAAAATTTACATTCTTTTAGTTAGTGTTCTATTTTGTTTAAAGTCGCTAAACACTCTAAATTCTGTGTAAGAGGACAGCAAAGACCTGTGCACTGTAAAAGATATATTCACAAAGATCCTAAGCAAACTAGTCTGCTTGGTTTTTTTATTTTTATTTTTTATTACTAGTTCCTATTTTCACAAATCCCTGCGCTTGGAAACAGTTTGCCTTGTTTGTTATTTCAGAATTTACTTCTTAACAGCACTGAAATCTGAAGAGGAAGGAACAAAAAATGCATTTTAAAACAAATTGTGAGGGAAGACGAAGAACAAGTTGAAACAATTCAGCCTCTTAAATGAGGTTCTGGTATTGAATTTTTTTTTGAAACATAATCTTTTCATCAGATCATATTGGACAAATCTTTAATGCATAACTGGGTTTAAGTCTTTGTGAATATTTCAAGATTTGTGGTACAACTGTGATTTTTGAATTTGAAAAGGGGTTATCTCTCCAACAACAGAATTTATTTTATTTGTAGTAGTCAATAGATTACAAAAAATCTTTAATTAAACACATTAGTTGATCTTAAATTTTAAATATATAGCAAGATTTTTTTAATTTCTGAAGAGGTTAAAATTCCCCAGATTTTTGGGTGATCTTCAAGACTACACCCAATTAGAAAAAAAAAAAAAAAAAACAAACAAACCACCACACCTATTGATTAATATTTTTACTTCAGGCATTTAAAATACTTTAGGATATTAATATTTATTCTATTTCCTTGATGAAAAAGATTAGTCCTGCTCCGTTCAGAATTTGACCATCATTAAGACAAACAGGTCAGCAATTTTTTCCACTAGGAAACACTTAGTGTGGAGAAAAACTTGACACAATGAAATGGGGAGGAAGCATGTGTTTGCATGCTGTGTGTCCAGTTCTGTTGTTAATTGCTTGGCAAGGGTTGCAGACATAATAATGCTGTTTTTCTTCAGAATAAATTTGACGAGACTTTCTCTAAAGTCCATTATTTCTGGGTTGCCAGAAAGACATCCGAGGAAAAGGCTACTCAGGGTCTGCTCTGAGGTACTGAATAGATGAGGCTGAGGTCTTCCTCTGAGTATCCATCTTGCAAGTACTGTTGGGTGTTGGTGCCTGGTAAGCATGTGAATGCCATTGGGACTTAGCTCCTCAGTGACAAGAGTACTTTTGAAATGATGACCTAAGTTCCAAAGTCATTGAATTGCCTTTGAAAATATTTTCTTTCTCAGATGATTGTCAAAAAATTTATGGTACTCATGGCTACCCTTGGCTCCAAGGACCTGATTGGGCCCTGTGTTATCCAGTGTTCCTTAGGTGCTGATACCTTTGGGAAAAATCTGTAAAGAAAACAGGTTTTTTGAATATTAAAGGTCCTCTGTTCTCAGGGGGACCCTTGCACCTCAGAGGCACATCTTGGGACTGAAACATGGTAAACTGCTGGGTTGTAAGAGGGTAGGAAATAGCAGAGGTAGCTTAACCACTGAATTTTTATATTGTGTTCTTGAAAAGAGCAAGCCTGTACACTGTAATGTATTACAGTAGCTCTTAGATATCATTCGTGGTGCCATACAATATCACTTCTATGGTTTAGTTGTGTCTGCTCAATATATTTGTGTCTGAAATTTTTGGGGACCTTCATAAACAGTCAACTTAGTGTAAGACAGCAGTAATATTACTAGCAGCTGAGGTCAACATAGTTCTTTTTCTTTCAAATAAGTCATACTTTCACAAAGAAAACTGTGAAGTAGAATCTCAATATTCACAAATTTTGTTTCTTATTTTGTCTTAGGTAGTGCTATTATGAATATTTGCTTTACCCTGATTCAAATTCATTGTGGTCTAGTTTTCGCAATGTGTTTAATATATGTGTTTTTTCTTTCTCTCTCTCTCTTTGTCTCCTTCTCTCTTTCCCCTTTTCAACAGTCCTGGTACTTGGGCTAGCTTGGTTCCTTTTCAAGTATCAACTAGGACACCGATCCTGCCGACAAATGTCACAAGTTATGGTTTGAACATAATTGGAGAGCCTTTCCTTCAAGCAGAAACGAGCAACTGAGGAAAGAAAAAATAAAAGCAAAATTAAAAATGAGGGAAAAAAAGAAAGGAAGACAGGATGAGAAAAGAAACTGAAGAAGAAGAAAAAATAGACCAGCAATTGCAGCTCTTACAATCACTAATTCCCTTATGGTTGAAACTGAAACGACATATAAAGGGTCGATGATATTTCACTGATGGGTAGAATGCAGCCCCTGCTATGTAGCCTTTGTTATATGAAGTTCGCTGGGAAATAGATGTTCTGTCTCCGACAATATATTTTAACTGACTTTCTAGATGCCTTAATATTTGCATGATAAGCTAGTTTTATTGGTTTAGTATTCTTGTTGTTTACGCATGGGATCACTATTCCTGGTTATCTCACAAAACAAAGGCTAGGCAGCAGCAACAGAGCTGCAGGAGGACAAGGGCTGTGAGCCAAGCATTTTCTTAACATTCTGATTTCTAAATGTTTTAAAAATAAGCTCTGTAGCCTTTAGTTATCAGTATGGATTTATTAAACTTTGGCCCTTAATTCAGCCTTTTCTAGTGTGTTATGCAGTTTGAAGTTTTAAATCAGTATGAACACACGGGCTCTATGGAAGAAATGCCTCTATGTAGGTAAAAGTGTTATCTCCTCATGCAACAGTAAAAAAAAAAAAAAAGAAAAAAGTGAACATTTTATCCATTAAAGAAACACAGAGGCAAGTGCAATTTAAAAATGGTATCTAAGGGGTCATCACTATAAGTCCTTCAGCCCTTGGACTCTAAATTGAGGGGATTAAAAATAGAAACAAAAATTACTTTGAACAAACTTATTTTTCCCCTCAGTTTTTGAGGGCATTAAAAGGCATTAAATCAAGACAAATCATGTCCTTGAGAAAAAGAATTCAATGGAAACACAGCACTTATGTTGGTTTAGCTGCTGCCTCCGCAGAGAGGGGTAGGATTTATTTATTTAAAGTTACTGGTTGCATCAAGAACCCGTGGGGTTTACATGTTTCTGTAAAATCTACATCATAGAGACAAAAAGATAGGCAAATCCATGTCACAAGGGCAAAGCTTACCGTTTACAAACTGGTAATACCAGGATGGGGATATGTTATATTTAAATAATGCACTCAGTGTAATTCTAGTTACAGGGTGCTGAAAACTTGCATGGTGCTTTCAGAAGTTAGCCTTGTTCAACAATTTTCACATATTGACAGAAATATAATGTGCATGGGCAGACGTTTTGCCTCTATGTCTCTTTAAAAAAGAATTAAAATACTCTTTCCATTAATCCTAATTTGCACGAAGATATAATGTCCACATTACGTGCCTTGCCTTGAAATCTAAAAAATGGAAAAAAACAAAAAAAGAAAAAAAAACACAAAAAAATTTGACATCACTACACTTGTTTTGCTGCATTTATTATAATTTTAAATCCTTACCATTTTTATGACAAAATATTTTGTACTCCGGATGGGAAAAAAGTGTGACATCATGGATTTTTTAGACAGTTATACCTTTATCTCACATTTATAAAGCATATCATGGCTGTGTATAGTTGCCGCTTAAAAATTGTAATCGACCAGCAATATTTTCAGTATTTTGGTGTTTTTTCTATTAACCTTTCATGTTTTTCATCTTCCAATTAATATTGGGGGGAGGGGATACAAATTTATACGAATTATGCAATACCAAGTTTTGCCTATGTAGGTAGTGCTTTTAGCTGTATTGGTTATTATAGGTAAGTACACAGATTTAAAAGAAAAAAAAAAAAAGAATAATGTATGCTTTTTTTGTTTGTTTTAATTGACCAAAGTGGGTACTGCTATTTTTGCAGTGTGATGAGGTCCTTTTCTGTACTGAGAGGTGGACAGGGGATTTTTTTTTTTTTATACATACATATATATATATTCTGGGGCGGGTGGGGAGGATTTTTAACACTTTACAGTGTAGCTGTGAAGCAGTGCACCCTTAGCCAGGCAAGGGCTGCAAAGCGACTGTTCTGCCTACTGTGATAAACTTTCAAATCGGTTCCCTCTTTTTAACTTCCCACCTGGGGTGCAAGCTGAAATCATTTCTGGATTAAAAAAATAAATAATGAATTCTGTTGGAGGCAGACTTGACTTGAGGAAATTGTTTTACTTGTAAGTTTTTTTTTCTTGAGAAAGAGAAAGAGAGGGAGAGACACAGACAGACAGACTGAGAGAAAGAGGTCAAGATCCACAGTGAGATGAAGTCTTTTCCATTCTGGCAAAGGTTCTGCATCCTAAAGTGTTCGCGTTAGAAAATGTTTTTAGCTCAGAATGACAAAGACATTTGCTTTGTCTAGGAAATACACGTACAGGGCCAAAATCTATGCTGACATAACTCCACTGACTCTAGTTGACTCTGGAGTTGCTCCTGCAGAGAATTTTCCTCCCTTATTCTGCCTAACTGGTAAATATTCCCCTTTTTTTTTTTTTATCTACATAAAAATATCCTCCCCCCCCCCCCCCCCCCCGCCCCCAAGTTTGTTAACTCACAGCATCTGAATTAAAATTTTCAGCCTGCTCAGCCCATGTCAGAGGTTTGCAGTGTCTTCTCATACAGCAGGTCAGATGGAGAGCTCTGGGCTGTAGCGAGGAAGGAGTTTCTTAATGCACAGAATTAGACTATGATGTGAATAAAAGTGTTTTTCCAGTAAAGTCACATTTTGCAGATCAGTAGTGGGCCTCTTGCTGGAGACCTCTTATGCACCAGGGATCTTTGTGATGCAGGGCTCAGCACAGGGTGAATTTTTCTTAAAAGCACATCCTTTTAGTAGGGCGTAAGCAGAGGAGAGTATAGACTTGTGGATATGGGATACCCTGGTGGGAAAACTAATCCTTTTGTGGTTGTCTCTTCATTTTGGGAGTTTTCCTACCCTGGAGAAGCCCTGGAGGTGCAGCTCCAGGAACAGCTACCCCACTGGGCTCCGGGCAGGGGCACACCACAGTCAGTCCCTCTGGCTGTGGGCAGCGTGCGGCGGGCAGCAAGCCCTGGTGGTGGCACATTCCCACATCTCAGGCAGGAGAGATGTGCGTAGGGAGGGCCTAAATGGCTACAGAGACAGGAGCTGTAGAAAAGCAAACACTTGAGATTTGTCTGCAGCTAAACTAAAAAAAAAAAGAAAACTCCACGTGAAAAGGTAAGGCACTGAAAGACAATGAAAATCAACTCGATGCTCTGTTTTTTTCTGAGCTCCGTGGTAAATGAATTAGTTCATTAACCACACACGGGTACTGAGATTACCAAAATGTACTAGACCCACCCAGAGTGCACTTCAGGCTCTGGCCTGGTGAAACAAAGTACATATTGTCCTTTCCGCACACCACTGGTAACAGAGGAGTTGGGGAGCAGAGGATTGTGCTGGGAAGATGTCATTGATCAGTGCTGTTAGCAAGGTGTCCCCCCTAAGCTTTGAATAGCACACCGGGATGAAACTGAAACAAGTTCAGGCTTCAAAGCGCAATAGTCAAAATGATGATTGCCCTTGCAGGGAGATGGATGCCCTTAACAGAGCTTTTTTGTTATCTCTGACCTCCTGTATGAAACAAAATGAACTTACAGATGCAATATTTTAAAAAGCAAACTCCTTTCTTCAGTGTGAATGAATTGGGTTGTTAAGCAACTGTGGGTTTTTTCCACCTGCCTCTCTAATAGAAAAGCCTGTTTGAAAGAAAATGAACATTTCATTTATTGTAGGTTTGGTTGTGGGTCTTTTTTTCTTTTTTTTTAAATTTTTTTTAAATTTTTTTTTAGCTCAACAGTCAAAAGATTAAGATAAGACTGAGAACTCAAATCCAGTCTCTGGCCTCCTCCTTCACCAGGAAGTGTATTCTGACTAAATCGAGCCACCCCGTTCTATGTGCACTGTTCTGCCTTTATTAAGTTGCTTTGCAGCCCTGGCCTCATGGCTGTGCCACTGAAGTGTGTTTCCCCTAGCGTGACATGAACGTTTGAGGCTTGAC
>NW_010134665.1:0-12288 GCF_000699245.1 Pterocles gutturalis
AATATCTTAATATAAATTAAGTTTAATTCTAATATCATAAATAATTTTATTCTGTTTTCCTATAGGAATAAAGTTTATGCAATCATACCCTGGGCAATCCCGGCTCCTGCCCGGAAACCTTTGAACCTGCTGGTCAATTTGAAGCAAATCTGATGGTGGACTAGGGGTCTCCATGGTGCTATAAAAGGTTCATAAAAATATGCAGCCATGCAGAGGACAGAAACCTGATAAATATCTTGACTGGGGGAAAGGCTTCGGTGTGAGATCGCACATTATTAAAGCGCCAAAGAATTCACATGAGAGAAAGTTCTTAGAAATTCTCCAGCCACAGGAAAAGCTTAATTCAGAGCTCACACCTTCCTAGACACCGAAGTCAGTCAAACGGGAGACACAAATCTGTAGGAATCCAACTTCATTAGCTGCAGTACTCACAGAAGTACTCGTTAAACTCTTCACAAATCTGCAGTCAAGTCCTGGCTGGAGGCAGCACAGAGAGCACCCAACCAGTACCTTTGTCCTCCCCTCAAAATGTCTCTTCTGCGTCTCTCAAAGCAGAGTACAGAAATCAGCTGAAAAGGGGAAGGTCTGCCAACACACGGCTATCGAGGGACAGGGAGGACGGGCCAGAGCAGATGTACCAACTGGCTACCACACAGACCCGTCCAGGGACGCCGAAGGGGTCAGCCCATTGGTTTGCTCCCATGCCAAGAGCCATCCACTCGTGCTGCCAGCAGCTGCCGCGGGTCCTGCTCGCTCTGCCCTTCCGAGCCATTGCTCTCCCTGACGTGTGTCACTGTGCAAGTCCTGCTCATTTACAATGCCACAATATGCCTCCTGCTCATACAAAAGAATGACCACGTCATTCTGTCCCCGAAAGGCTTCACTGAACTCCCCATTTCTCATAAAATCCCTTGTAACCTCTTTCTTGGCCCTTGCTCATAAGCTGCCCGTGCTCATCCTTGCACACAGCTCTACTTACTCCCTCATCCATCACATCCCAGTCTCATCTCATTTCCTCCTCTTCCACTCTTCTCCCAGCCATTCAGCGATACCTCGCTACGCACCACGCTGTCAGGCTCTTCACTTCGTGGCTTTCTTCCCTTGAAAAACAGTTATTTCAAAAATTACACCTTCTGTATTTCTAACAACTCAATCCTGAAATGAGCTCTTGCTGTAAAATTACCGCGTTGTCTATTTAAACACATTCATGACACACAACAAAATCATACCGTGTTAGTTCTCAAACAATCTGTTGTATCCCTAAGAGGATAACAGGTTACGAAATGGAGGAAGGTACAGCCTAACCTTAGGGGGTTTAAAACTGTTTTTTTTGCCAAACATTTGAAAGAAAGGTAGTTTCTGGGTCAGAATACAGTTTGCATTAAGGTTTACAATTCAGTGCAGAAAAATGTCCAGATCTGAAGGTCCAGCTCACAGATGAGGCTGGCAAAGGGAGCAGGAGGGTCCAGCACTGAGGAAATCTTCTCCCTCCTCCTTCCTTGGGCATCCAGGTGATGTGCTGCTGAGCTGCCCCGATGACTGCGTCACAGAGCAGTCATGGCTCCACCACCCCAATTTCAGGACCGTTACACACTGTAGGAGTACAGAATACACTTTGCTGTTGGTTTAAGGGACAGCAAGTGCTGCTGCTCGCTGTTTACTCCCAGAGCACCTGGAGGGGTGGAGACTTGGTAGCACAATGTCTTTAAGAATGGTTAGGATGGTGTAATCCCCCTCTGCTCTCAAAGCACAGTGTAAAAAGCCATACCTTAGCTCCACATGCACGTACACACACAAATGCCTTGTACCTACACACTCTCTGCCATTTCCCTCCAAATTCCTCCCGATTTAAGTGTGTAGTTCAACTCTAAGTAACAGCACGTTACAGATATGAGAACTTATGTTCAATATCTCATCATATTCCCAAGATCATCACACCATGGAAATGACAACTTCCCACCTCACTTTACAGAGGACCTGGTTCAGAAGCCTACACGAGTTTAACATTCACAAGTCAAAAAATGCTATGTAAGCTTACAGTTCTGAAATTGCAGATAAAACATGTCAGTATGTGTGTATGTGTGATAGCTAGTGCACTTGGTTTTCAGTTAAGGGATACAAGAAAACCCTGAAACTACCCAAAGCATTAAAAAAAAAAAAATCCAAAACAACTCTTAAAAGCATTTGTCATCTACAGAACAATCATAAAACAGTACGACAAAGCCACGGTTTACCCCTCCTGGCTTTGGACAACATATGTAATCCACCTGTAGCTCTGTCCCCTGGCAGTAGTACACTCAACACCTGAAGAGGAATTCCCAAATTTAGCTTGCTGTGGGACAGCAGTGGCTCCTGCCTCCGGACAGTCTGCACTCATAAAGTCTGCTCCTCAGCCCTCCACTCCATCTCTGCCCAGCGCACGTGCACACACTTGGGCACTTTTTCCATTCACAGCAGCAGAAATTTGCTGTTTCCTTGATGATCCCAAAAAACTCAGTGCTTTCACGTTTCCTCTAATAACTTTTTTTGGGAAGCAGAGACAGGAAAGCACAAGCTGTTGTGATCTCCAAGCACTGAGGAAGCAAATGGACATGCTCATCCTTACACTAATCATAAATTATTACTTCTGGGGTAGCAGAAAGAACTGACTGCCCCTTAGCCAGTTGCCACAGCATCTCTTCTCATTTCAATATAGCAAAAGTATTTTGAGTTGGCTGATAAAATAGAGATGTTCATCTGATGCAGATATCAGTCTTTTATACACACACATATATATGAACATAAATCTTCTTCATAATGTCATTAGCTTGCAAGTAGTTTCCAACACACACATGGTCACTACAAGGCATAAAGCAAATTTCTAATAGCCTGTCACAGCGTATTATAGCGAGCATACCTACAGATAAATATTCTGGATTGCCCTTTAAATGCCAGTTATCCTGATAAAGAGCAATGACATACCCGCTCAAAGCAGAAGGTAAATTGATGACTAGCCCCCAAGCCACTACACTGAATAAGGGAGAATCAAGTCTTAAAAGTGAGGAGCAAAAGATTACGTCAACTTTCTCAAATAGTTAAAGAAGTTCTTCTGGACAGCTGTCTGAATTGCTGTAATGCTGTGGAAAACTGGGTAACATCTGTAAAGAATAAAATTATTGTCATTCAGCATTTTTACTTTCCCTTCTGATAGAGGCTTAGTTCCACTACATATTTGGAGCAGCTACTGTTTAAAGCAAGCAGACCATTTTGGAACAGAGCTATCATGCAAATAATCTCTTCTGTATTCTCACTAAAAGCAATGCTGTGCTAGTCTGGACAAGACATGATGCACAGTAGAGTTTTTGGGTTGGTTTTTTTCGGGTTTTTTTGGGTTTTGTGTGTGTGTGTGTGTGTGTGTGTGTGCAGTGAAGCAACATCATTTACAATGGTAATGATGAAAGATATCTTCCTATCTAAAAATCACACACTCAAGAATAGAAACACATAACCACCATTCATGGGCTAGTGTTTGTCTTTCATTTATTTAGTTCAATATTTACATCCTTTTTACATATTTTTAGGTGTAAGTCATTGCAGTAATATGAAACATTCTCCAATGAGAGCAATATAAAGATCTACTTGTATTATCCTCTCCCAGCAAGTTTGTACAGTGATAGCTGTCTATGCAGATTTATACCACAGACATTATCTTCCATCTGTAAGTTATATGAAATGACTTATCTGTAACACCTGAGTAAGATCAAAGATCCCAAACAGCGCAAGCCACCTGCACCATGCCTTAGACAATGTAATAACCTTAAACCATCAAATCAGTAGATTTCATGCCTGGCATTTTAATGCTGTTCTCTGGGTACCTGGCTTGTGTTGGAAGAAAAAAAAAAAAACATACCTAAGAACAAATGGAATCTGAGGCAATATTTAAAGATTAGATTATCCTTCATTGCAAAGAGCTCATTTGTTTACTGTTACATTGCTTTATCCCTGTTTTGCCTCCTTATACCATGAAAATGCTGAATATTCAGTTTAGACTCCCCAGCAGCTTTTTATTTTAGTCTAAAAACATTTACCTAACACATTCTTAACAAGCAAAGTGAAGAAAATTCAGCCATCTGTCTCTACATTACAATAACAGTTATGGAAGAGTAGATTATTCTATACAGCAAGAAATTTAATGCTAGGAATTCTTATACTTTAAGCACTGCGTGCTCACATCAGTTTTGTATATAAGAATGTTGAACACAAATGTACAACAGGAACAATGATTTCTGAGGAAACACAAGACAAAATATTTTGAAGAGATGAAATGCATTCAATATTCTAATCATGCTATATGTCCATGCTTCAAACTGAGAGGAAAAAAAAATGATCTATGCTATTATTTTCTTACCTCCAGCACTTCCCTAGTTCTAAATCATCACTAAAATACTTAAAATTACTTCCTGGAAATAAAGACAATAGAGAGATAGATCCGAATCCTTACCTGGGAAACCCCCTTGTACCATTGCTGTACCAGCATGTACTTCAAGGTATCTGCATTCCCGACAAACATTCGGTGCTGTAAGCAGCTCAGATCCTCATCATACACAGGCTCAGTGCTTGTCTTTCTTCTGACGACCTTGGGCCTATTTTTCTGAGATTTTTCTCTCCTTAAGGGCAAACTGTCTGTCTGTTTCTATTACGAGATGCCATCAATTAGATTAATTTCCAGCTCCCCACAAGCTAACAGTTACATCTGCCAGCAGACGAACGCTGCCTATGGAAGTGTGCAGGGAGAAGCAGATCTCTGGTTTCCCCCATCTGACCCACGGATGCTCCACGGCTGCTGTTTGTGCGCTGGCTTCCTCTGCTAGCATTCGAATGACATCTCTATCCCCAAACACGAGTCACCTCAAACGTTTGGTTTCTATCGCTGTTAGCTGCAGGTACTGTCGCGCTTCATGACCCGCTGCATGGCAAAGTAGCAGTTAATAGCCATTATTTATCTAAGCATCCTTTTCATCCAAGCTACAGGCGTTAAAAATTAATTTCTCTTACTCAAATGGCTTCATTAAATGTGTTATTTTCCAGTGCTGCAAATCTTGCAGTTTCCCAACACTGATATGTGTTCATGGCGTAGGGTTTGGTGGTTTTTTTTTTTTTTAATGTCAGGAAACAAACCCAATCTGTCATTATAAGCATCAGAAAGATTCAAACTTCATCATAACTTGTATTTTGCTGAAACACTGAACAAGCAACATCGGTTTTACTGCAATGAGTGCTGAACTGGAACACTGAAAAGACTCAAAATCCCTCATTTAGTAATTAAAAAAGCAAAGATAAAAATCTCTCTCTAAATTTATAAACATACTTAGTTATTTTGGGAAGTCCTTACTAATTCTCTATTCCAAATACTGCATTTAAAACAACTCAAAATACTCAGTTATTTTGTTATTACCATTAATTGGTTCGTTTTTAAAGTTCATTATCGTTTCTTTAGAATATGTATCACAGCACACACAAAGCCATCTGTTCAGTGCATTATGTACAAGCACACAGTAAAAAATACAAGAAGTCCCAGCTGCAATTTTACTATTAATTCATCAAAAATGCAATTTCCTTTTGCAATACTTCATCAGATGATGAGAACTGTACAAGTGATTCACAAATAGAGTGGAAAAAAAACCACCACAAAACCAACCCAGCCCAACAACAAAATCCCAAACTAACCCACAGTCTCAAACTATGACGACACCAACGCCGCAATCTATCCTCATGTGGCACGACAGCTTGCGAGCCTGCCCAGCACCTGTACAAGCGATTCACAAATAGACTGGAAAAAAAAAACCACAAAACCAACCCAGCCCAACAACAAAATCCCAAACTAACCCACAGTCTCAAACTATGACGACACCAACGCCGCAATCTATCCTCATGTGGCACGACAGCTTGCGAGCCTGCCCAGCACGTACAGCCCTTCTGGATCTGGTATTAGGGCTGGTTACAAAACTTACGTATTTTAACTAATTATGGGTCAGAGGAAGAATGGGAAAAGAAGATTAGCAGTACAGAGTCATACTTAATGGAGATTAACATCAAGCTGAAAAATGAAAGTCACCGCTCTATTCAGCTAATCCTGGCTCTCGCATGATCTTTGGAAATCCACCGTACTAAATACACTTGTTACTATATTTAAGAAAATTAAATGTTGCAATTATAATTTTTTTCAATACTTTATTTTCATAAAGCCTGAACCATTTTTCCAGACTATATCTTACTCTTTGAACATCATCTCTATTTGCTGTTGATTGCAGTGACATCTATTGGAGAGGCAGCGCTCGGCTACACGAGCTGCCTCACCTGAACACCACTGGTTTGGGGTCCCACCTCCTCCCCCAAATAAATTTAAATAAAATTAAGAACTGCTTTTCCTTTGTCTTAGCACAGCTTCACATGAACCTAACTCTGAACAGTCAGATTCTCAAGAATTATGTTTTTATCAGTGGTTTGGTTTTTATTTAGTTATTGATAATAATTCTGGCATTTTTCCAAAGTGACAATGACTGTTTTCCCATCTTTGCCTGCAGCAGTACACAGACATTTCCTGAGGTCAGAGTTTGGCCCCTAAAGCACACCCCATATACTTGACCATACCTTCCACAAAGTCTCAACTGAACTCCATTCCTTTCCTTCATCTGTTGCTTTTAATGAAAGCCACCATCCTCTCACATGCTTACGGATATCACTGATGCTACAGAAGCTGCTAAAATCCTTAGGTGTGATGAGGACGCTCCGCTCCCACCCCCAAGTGCTTTTGAACCCCAACAGGCAGCATGGGTTTGTCTGAACCAACCTACGCATGCAGACACGCAGACACACGCACCCACCCACCCTGCGCACCCACCGATTTATCGCAACGGGGAATGCAACATCACGACACTGGAGAAGTTTTAAAATCTCTTGCTCTGGCAGAGAAACCACCATCATCAAAAAGCATTTTAGGAAGATAAATCATTATGCTTACTTACAGCTTCATTGATTTCTACATTATCTAGAGAAAAAATAAAAGGAAGGGGGCATTATTATCCCCTGATTAGATCCCGTTAAATATCCTTGCAGACAGGAAGTCTGAGCACAGCAGTATCCAGTCCATTAGCTTAGCCACCTTTCACAGATTTTTAATTAGTATCTGTTTTTATTATTTTAAACTTATTTAAAGCAACCAGATCAATCTCAGTCAACTACCTAGATGACAGATTTTACTAAAAAATACAATATCAATTGAAATTAAGGGTTCTGAGTTCTTTCAACAGCTGTCTTTCTAGTTTTCTTACAACGGTTTCTAAGTCTTTCCTATCTAACTTATGACCGCTTCAACTCAATCACAGAAGTATATCTAAATTGTACACTTATGAATGCCCCAAGGAAAACCTTACAAAACATTCCATTACAAGCCATTCTGCCCATCCATTTCCCCTGCTTCTTTTTACTGCTAACCCCTCATTACAGCAGTAAGCCGCAACGGGGTGCACATTAGTCTATTAGCAGATTCTCAGTGCACACCTCCAGCCATCCACTCAAGGAAAACACACCAGCGCCTATTGATGCAGTCTGGAGCACAGCTGCTTGCAAGTACAAATAGCTTCTTTGTACGTTCTCCCCTCCTTTTACTTGTTTGGATTAAAAAAAAAAAATCCTATTCAAAACCTGATGTTTTTAAGATTTGGGAAGCCTAAAAAAACCTCTTCATGGAGTGTGACCTCCTTCAAAATAACCTCTGCCATGGACGAGCACTTCCAGCATGAGGAGGAAAACCTCCAAACCCATGTTGCACCATTTTCAAGTCTGTAAGGTGAAAAATTTTGAAGGCTCCTTTTGCAGCAGGATGCACACACTAAGTTTTACAAAACTATTTTAAAGCATAAAGCAAAAGCCTTAAAACAGCAAAGTCAAAGCAAAGAGTAAAGAAAACCCACATCACACAGGGCTGGAGTTGAATACTGATGTAGATTTGACAGTATCACTAGAAGAGGAAATAAAACAAGAGGAAATACAACTTTCAAATTGCCTTCACAGTCTAGGCAAAAACTAAGAACTTAGAAAATGATACTGGAAGTAATGGTGGTTCAAATGAAACAGAAACATAAAGGAGAAGCAGGTCTGAATCTCAGGGTCTTGGGTGCAAGAAGCCATGTTTGAAAACAAAACAAACACCTGGAACTTGTTAAATCTTCTTAAACCACAGAAACATGGCCAATGCCTGGAGTTTCTCTAAACCAAGAGCTACCTAGCAGTTCTGTTCCCAACAAGGACTCACCCTATTTGGATCAAAAACAACCTTTGAAAAGAAAAGAGAGAATATCTACAAGAAATGACTGTTTGTTCCAACAAGTCAGCAATGAAAGCTACGGTTTCAGTGGTGGAAAAGCAGAAATAAAAGGGAGCGTTGCCAAAAGGCGAGTGGATTTAGATCCCACAGGGGAAATCAAATCAATACCAAAAGGTTATTCAGCCACTTTAAGGGGAAAACAGACAGAACACGGAGACTGTGAGGCAGTATAGATGGGACAGAAAGGAAAGAAAGATTTTCTAAGTATGGCAGGAAGACTGGCAATGCTTTGCTTTCATTTTCAGTATGGGCAATGATGAAGGACACAGAGGGAAAAGATGAGAGCATGGGTTGAAAGAAGTGACAAGCAAGGAGAAAAAATGCCAAGTGGAGCAAGTAAAATATTTCTGGAGTATGAAAGAAATTGATGAGCAGGTTCGTGACACTGCAGCTGTATTAATAAGAATGCTAAAAAAAAAAATCAAATCCATCAGGAGCACAACCAGAGGACAGACTGAACAGCTCTCCCACCTCAAAATGCCCACTAAGGCCTTCCACACTCTTGGCACAGATTGAGAACTACAGGAGGTAAATGAAAGAAGGAGAGGCTATCGTGAATTTACCTGAGCTGACACCGCTTCTTCAAGATAAGTTATCTTCTAACTAAGGAAGACAATAAATCTAGCTCACCTGTTCACTGAAGCTCAGAAAATGATGAGTTAAGGTTACAAAACCAGCAGAATTAGTAGGGTAAGTGGGTAAGGAACAGACCAATATGAACATGCAAATGCACAGTGTTAAAAAAGCAACTACTGGCCTTGGCTGAGATTTCTGGGAAAGGTGCTCCAGAATCAGGACAGAAGTTATGAACATCAAGTAGTTTGCAAAAACAATACTGTTCTGGAATTTACAGACAAAACTTTGTTTTTCAAGTGATCACAGAAAAGAGATTCCACAAAAACCCACTCCACAGCTGCCAAGACTCTCAATATCATCAAGTACAGTTAGATCATTTCTAACATGCTTTTTACTTCAAGGGTTGAGGTAAAAACTTAGTTTTAAGCTTCCATAGCCTGATTCTTATTTTAAAGAAACAGAATGAGGTGGGGAAGAATAAAATGGAAAACATGTATCTTGATTTTCCAAGATTCACGGGAAAGATGGCTATTGCAAAACATTCAACTTCAGTCAGTAAAAAGGGCAGAGAGAAGGAGATTCATCTGAATAGATCTGCTTGCTGCTGCCAGATCTGGTAGGATTGATGAATTTAATATCAGAAGTAGCTTTACCTTTTCAGCTATTAGACGCAGCTGGCAATATCATTAGAGATGGCAGAACAGCTAAAAAATGACCAAGCCCATCAATAAGAAATTATTTCCATGCAAAGTATTAACTTGGGTCTAGCAAGCACTTGGATTGAGGCATATCCTAATTAGACAACTCAGGTGTCAGGCTACTTATCAAATATATTCCTTAACTGGGAATTATAACTTTAATTAAACAGGCTAAAATCAGTTTGCTACAACTGGAGGTTTACAGTGTTGTTTTGAAAGCTCAAAATATATTCAATCCAACACCCACAGAGCCTGCAGTTGAATGCTCCTCCTCACTACCACTCCCCAAAAAATACTCAAAAACCTTCTTGAGGTAACTACGTGGCATACTTCACACAGATGAGATGACAAACTCCGTAAGGGGCAGTTCTGGAAAAATCTCAGTTGGTTCAAGAACTCACAGCTTTCACTTAAAGCCACAGAGGCAGACTGCTTCTGTGCCCCCTTTACTGTTTCCATAAGAACAACCTTCCAACATCCTTCTTGTCTCCACCAAAGCAGCCCTAAAAGTGACAAAACAACCAAACTCATTCATTATCTCAGCTTCAGTGGCACACCACTGCCAAGGAAATCAGCAACAGCAGCTGGAAGAACTTTCCCACCAGCAGGACCCAAGTTAGGAGCTTCCACTCTGAATGGGAACCATGGTGGCTTCAAGGTCAAAAGCTACAATGGCGTCTCTCTGCTTTGGCTTACCCATAACTAGGGCAAACAAAAACCTCTCCAAGACAAAAAGATCGTGAGAAAAATCACTGTAGCAAAAAGCAAACCCAAACAAAACCCCCATGTGTATGCTGATTTGGTATAAGAGAGTATAAAGAGAAAAAAATACGAGTAACTAATTTTAGAAAATAATTTAGGACTCTAACTGCAATTTTAGGATTTCTAAGTATTTTATTGGAAGATAGGCTATGGATAATAAAGTTCTGTTTATCCAAAGCTGTAATAACAAAGCAGTATGCTGGAATCCAAGTCACACTGCCGGAAGCTCTCAGGTTGCACTGCATCCTACTCTTTAGGTCCCTACTCTTCCACAGCAGGCTTATTGTAATAATTCCCTTCAAAACCCGGAACTGGACAACTGCAGAACCTTTCCCATAAAAGCTGCTACAAAAAAAGGGGATCCTTTTTTTCAGTAGAGTACTGAAACAATAAATCAGCAGATTTTTCTTTTTAAATGAAAATATTTTGCTTGAACAGCACTGTCTGAAATCAACTGCAGGCTTTTCTAGTCCTCTAGACACTGCTCAGACATTTTTAGAGTGAAAATAAACAGAGCCCTTCCTCCATCTCTTCAGAACAGCTGAGCTATGGGAGCCTGGCTGGGAAGTCCTAAGTCACAAATCAGTCGCCCTTGGTAAGAACAAGGTTGAGGATGAGATGCTGTTGCCACGCCGAGCACTATTTCCCATAATACAAGCAATAAATGCCAGATACATTTATCACAATCTGGTTGTGTTCCAGAAATGTAATCTGATGTAATGATTGTGGCACTACTCACTCTCTGTACAAGCATCCTCATCCTCCTCTTCATCCACGTTAGCTTCCTCTGCGTGCAGTCTTTCAAGGGATCTATAAGGAGGTGGCAGTTTCATAGGAGGTGGAGCTCCGTATCTTCTCTAATGGATTCAAAGACAAATAGTTAACATGTTTTGTAAGCTACATGCACAAGAAAAAAAAAATCTTGCTCTGTATGTGTACATTACACAACACTTAATTACATTGGTAAATTCAGGAGCATAGGCTTTTTATGCAAGAAATCAGAACAAGAAGTGACACTGAACATCAGAAAAAGAAAATACAATTGTACATGCACATTTATATGTTGACAAAATACTTGCATATCACCATAAACATGAGAGTGTGAACATTAATCAAGGGTTAAAAATAAACATTAAACTATACCCCAGTTCTCATTAGAGACTCAACAACAAAATTGTCTAGTACTGATAAAAGTCAAACTTTTAAATACAAAATAAAAACTCTGTCTTCTTAGTGCATCTGTGAATATTTTACCATAACTATCCATCTACATTTTGGCTTAAATTTTAAAAAGATTTTGAATTATAACTTAAAATAAAATTCTATTACCTCGCATAAATACAGGCAGCTCCTATAATGGTGCATATAGCGGCGCATAGCAGGCATAAAGAATAGGCTCCGCATCTAATGGAAACAGGCACTTGTTCGTCCCAGCAACGGTTTTTATAGCTCTGAGTAACTGGATCCTGCTTTAGTTTGCTACATGATTTCACTAAATTGCGTTCAACTGTATCCCATGCAACCCCACTACTAATAGCAGGATGCACTTTAGCAAGGGAATCCTGAGTGCGATATGCCATTAGAGCAATCAGAATGCCCATAATTAATTTCTTCTCTAGCTGGGAAATATGACTCAACACCCAACCATCAAACCCAGAATAGAAGTTTTCACTGTTTACAATGAAAGCTGAACCTGCGTATGGATTTCTAAAATCGTGAGCCTAAATTTGTATGGTCTAATTAGCAAACTGCAAGCTACATAAAAAATTCTGTGAGGTAAGATATACATTATCCCATCCATTTAAAACACATTACAGGAAAGTGCTGCATTGAAGACAGCATAACAATAATAAATGAAAATCATTCACTCCAATAGCAGAAAGAGTG
>NW_010134665.1:12319-25102 GCF_000699245.1 Pterocles gutturalis
ACTTGGAAACGCGACAGCTGTTTCCCCGAAGTACACAATACACCAAACACGCCTCCCACTTTTTGCTTTACGCCAGCCCAGGTGGAGCTGTGCAAAATCCAGAATATCCAGGAAGAGTGAGAGGACTCACATTCTACATTAGCGAGCCGCTAACGACGGAAAACCCGCAGCCCCACTTTCAGTTGCCTATGATAAATCAGTATCACTATAAATTAGTGATTTAGTAATAACTCATAGACTAAATGTTGAACCTTTGGCTTTTTAAGACCTCAAACATTTGTTAGAAAGTCTGTGTGAAATTACACGATGCTTATCCAGCAGCTTGCTGCGGCGGCAAGCTTCTCTGTCTCTCCCGACTCACTGAAAAGCGAGCTGAGTCAATTGTGCCAGAATAACTCCGTCACACCACGGTTTTGTATTAACACAGCTCTCGCCAGCACAGAGGCAAAAGCACAGTTTACAAAGGCAACCAGCAAAATAACGTTAATATCTGGTTTGTCAACAAGAAGCTCAATTGTTTTAAGTGGTTTTATACAAATTGCTTCGAGTGATTATTTTTAAACAAGTAGATCAATAGATGAGGATAGACATCAGAGAAAACCAGATAATCCATCATACAGGACAGGCAGATTTTCCAGCTGGATGTGGCTGCTTTCAAACCAAACTCTTCTGTGACACTTTGAAGACTGGACTAGAAATATCGCTGATTCCCTAGAGGGACGTGGACTCGTAATCCACTAATAGCAACTCTTTCCAACTCGGAGATGCCCCTACTGTAGCACAGTATGACTGCTTTGTGAATCCACGTTCAAAGGTAAAAAGGAGCTACACACCTCTGCACTGAAGCTCTTCTATATTCCACCCACCAGTTTACAGCACCAACAGATGAAAAAGGTTTGAAAAAGATTAGGCTTCTTCTTTAGCCTCCGAACACTACAGAAGGCAACACGCTGGAGTTCTGGAGATTAAAGGCAGCGTGTTGCAGGAGGATGAGTGCTTTTGAGATCAGAAATATAGATAACAAAACCAAGAAAAGGGGATTGTAACGGCTTCATTATGAGCATTATCCACTGGCATGAAAGCATGACTTCAACACCCTTCTTGACTTTTTTGAGTAACTGAGCCTCATAGCTTCTGTATCTGGGTCTGAAAGGAGTTTTACAAAACCTTTTGGAGGCGAGAGAGCCTTCTCCATTATCCACCACACACCAGACTACAGAGTAGGATCAAATTAAAAAGTTCATCGCATTTGTAGTTGGTGCGTTAAACTGCACTGGGCAAAAGTTACTGCCTGCACCAATTCTGTCTCTGCTCCTCCAGTTCTGACACCCTCAAAGTACCTGCCCTACACTCATCAGCCAGCACAGTTCCCACAGGACAACACCTCGGCCATTAGAGCATTCTAGCTGGGAATGAAGAATCAAATTTTTCCCTTATTGCAGCAATTAAAACAAATCCACTGGTTTAGACCAAACCAGTTTTTTAAATCTGCTGTGAAGTTGCTTGAAAGTTACTGAGCAGTAATTGCATCACAATTAGCTGGCCAGCTACAGACCACTCAGTCATTTCCTTGTTTTACACAGAAATAGGAAACATAGGAGACTTGGGGGATTTAATTATCCTATCACGTGATTTTACTGAATTTCAGCCAGCCTCACATTAAGGATATCATTTGTGTACATGTTATTATTTCTCTGTTTCTACGGAACAAAGAGAATCAATTTGTCTCCACATGGAGCGAAGCAGGTACATGCAGAAAGATGCCAGTGAAGAGCTGCAATAAGTACAGGGTTTCAGTGCCTGGGGAGAGGCACGGAACATTTGTCAGAAACCTGCTTTGTATTTGGCAGAAATTTGGCAAAAATTACTTGAATCAAAGATACTTCAACAAAACATTTCAAATTTCATTTCAGACTTGGGGGGGGGAGATGGCTATCACAGAGTTATAATGTAATGCATGCTGTTACACCGTTTGACTCAGGAAAACTTGGGTATAGCACTGAATGGAATAAATACCTTTTCATTCTTATTTTCTTTGTCTGCATCCTGATCTTTTCTGACTTTGATTCCCTTAGGCTGTACGGCAGAAACCACCTGAAAAACAATACATATACTACACACGTTAGAAAGAGCAGCATGCGTACTTCAAGGCAGGCAGAATTGTATGTCTTCTCACTAAGGTGTTAAAAAGATTTCTTGCCTTGGCCTTGAAGATGAGATGACACCTAAAATCTCTCGAAAATTAACTTGTTCCCAAACAACTACTTCAAGTCCCTTAGGGGACACACTCTACATGGAGCTGCTAGTGTGAATCTGACTAATTTTAATTACACTTTTGCTCATTTGGATAACAGAGTATATTTTTAGATTATGAAATATGAACACATTTAAAATACACAAGGCCATACCTGATTACACAGGTGGGACAACTGGACTAACAGATTTATATCTACTCGTTTTACATCAGAGGAATGAGGTTTCAAATCAGGCCAGACAAGCAATCAATCAATCATGCGGTCTGTAAGCAGAAACTCTGACAGAAAGGATGGACACAAAAATTGACGGAGCTTGCTGAAAGGAATTTAGCCAATTCTAAAATAAGATGCATATTACACATTTATTAAGTTTTGGAATAAAAAAAGACATAAACTTACTTTTGGTATGTTAGACAAACTCTGAACTACAAACATGACAGGATTTCCCGCGTTCTTGATAGCTTCTACTGCTTCCTCGTGCGTGGCGTTTTGTAGGTCTATCCCAGAAACCTAACAAACAATGTTTATTTTTATTAGGTAGCTTCTCTTTGGCACACAGTCATTACGAGAGATCACACACATCTACAGAAGATTAATGGACCTGAGGAAGGCACCAAAAGCAGTCAAGAGAAATTAGTTGTAAAGTATGTTTCCATGATGGTTTAAGTAAAAGTATATTACTTAGCATTCATAATTAAAAGATGGCCACATGTTTCTCAAAAAAATTATTCTAGAGAAAAAGATAAAGAATACAATTGTCAGAGAGCGCTAGATATAATCCTAGGTATAATACAACTCTTCCAGATTTTACCTGTTCGTGAACTAAACCTGTTTCGAAACAATTATTCAAAACATCACACACAACCCTAACACACACAGAAGACTGGCACTGTCAGCTTGGGAACCCAGATTCAGAACTATTCATTTGTAGAAAAATGATTAAAAAAATCAACACAGCCAGAGATGAGAGCCAGGAATGGCATTCTCCCCTGTCGCACCGGCCCGAATCATGGATTTACCCCAAAGAGTAGTTAATCAGACCGTTAACTTCTCCAAATTCACACAGACAAAATAAAAGCCCAAATTTCAGTATGAAGAAGTTCTACATACTGTAACTTCTGCTTAAAAAGCCATCCCGTAACTTATTACACATTTATATGGGAAGATGGTACTCTCATTTTTTTAATTTCCCCATCAGACACCAGGACCTCTCTTTTCTTAAATATAGAGGAGAATGTTGAAAAGCTCTTTGAGTCAATCTTTATTTCTTAAGCATGAAAAGGCAGGTCTATCTGCATTTACCTCAAGGATTTTATCTCCAGTTTTTAAAGCCCTTGTTCTTCCTGCTGGGCTGTCTTCCAAAACTTGTTTGATAAAGATCCCTTTAAGCTCTTCTCCATTCTTCAGGCGCTTTATGACAGTTTGTCCACCAACAATACTGATTCCAAGAGACACATGAGGGTCTCTGATGATCTCAACACTGGAAAAATACATGCAGTAGTTTAACAGCTTGAAATTTTTTTTTTTTTAACTATAAAGCCTTAAATAAATGTAGGCTTCTGGTCTTTCAAGAAGATTTAATAGAGTAAAGGGAGAAAGTCAGAAGCCTAAGAATGCTCTCAACAGAGCTGGCTTTTCACCCTGAGCAGACCTCACCCCACAAAAAGAACAAAATTCTGCTGCTAACCCACGCCCACTGGGCACAGGCTTTTATTTCAGAGAAAGTCAGGGTAAAACAGGCAGGTCTTCAAGTAAACCCTCATCCCCTTTTGGTTTGAGCAAATTGTCTGGAAATGGCAAACACTGCAAGTGGCGTGCTAGGCAAATCATGAAACAAATTGTTTCATACAACTTCCTGAACACTGACTTCAGTATATCAGATGCACGTTAATCAGCTGAAGCAGATATTTTCTGATCATATTTTACTTAGGACCATAAAAACAATTCACCTAAAAATGTTAACAAAACAACAAGGATGTGGCTAAAACTTGGCTTGGCCATTTGGAATTCTGCCATTAAGTTGAGCAGAGAACCCAGGGAAAAGGAGACAGCAGCACTATGTGCATTGTTCACACCTAATAGTTATTAAATGAGCAAGAACTTGTAGGTCATCCACAACGTAAACCCGCCAAGCTGTCCCAAGTCAGCTGTATAAATAGAAGGTATGATTCTGTTGAACATCTGTTAAAAATTCACTGTATCTAAGAAAGCCCAAGGTACACACGTACCTTTAAGTTATTGGCAGAGGAGGGGAGAAAAATAACCAAAACACATGAATTAATCAGGCCCACAAAAAAAAAAAAAAAGACATAAGGTAAATGGGAAGAAATAATGTAATCACATGAACATACGTCCGTGGTGGTCCCCAGTGGCTGAAGTTAGGAGTTTCTTCTCCTTCTCCTTCTTCTCTCTCAGGTAATTCACTAATTGGGGGCAGAGGGAGGGAAAGAATAAAAAAATAAAAAGGCATCACCCGTGCCAGGTCATAATTCCTTGCATATTTTGTATCTGGCATTGAGACAGCAACGCCTTCCCACACTGTCCAGTGTAAACCAAATGTGCAGAGTCAACAGACCAGGCAGGAATTTTTGTATTTAGATTTCAATGTACTTAAGGAATGCCCCAGAAATAAACATGATGGGCAGACCAAATTTATAAGCTGCTCTGTGATACACAAATCTGCATTACTGCACCTACTCATTCAAAATGACTATTTAAGCAATTAACATTTACTTTCTGATAAATATGCTGTGATTCTTATAGAGGGATATAAACATGCTAAATCCAGCCTAGCTGATCAGAGAGCAGATCATGATGCAACTGGGAGAACAGATCCGGTGTGTTCCATTAAATACCCCAGAACAGGGTGTTAATTAAACTTTTACGGTATATGTGACTCACCTGTTCACAGAATAGGAAAGGAAGTATGGAATTGCATGTCCCTACAGAAAGGCTGAAACAATACATCTCTGCACACATTTTCTGTAGAGCCTGAGAGCTGTAAATGTACCCTTAAACTGTCAAAAGGAAGTAGGGTGTTGTGCTGGAGAAATAATCCCCTCGTCTTATTGCTGAGCTGCTTTCCCTCTGAGGGAAGATTACTGATGAACTAGGGAAGCACCAAGGATTGGAATCAACAGGCCCCAGGAGGGATTGACCACCCACTCACCCAAAACTGGTGGGGGAAGAATGGGACACTTGACAGATGTGGCAAATATCTACAACCAGTGCCAGCTCAAGGCTTCTCAGCAGCACCAGCAACGCTAAAATTCCTTGAGAGCCATGCCTGAACTGCTCTTCCCAAAAGGAAGAACAAAGGGAAGCAAAAACCAAGAGGACAGATCTACGACAGAGGCTAAGGAGAGCTCCTTAAGCAGCAATGACCAATGCTGCCAGGAAAGGTTACGTCCCTCTCCTCCAGGCCACGTCCATACTCGCCTCACTGTGCAGGTGAAGTGGTGGCAGAGCCATTTGCACTTTTCTATCCCAGTATTCAGGAGAGGAAACATGGAAAGTAAAGATTCAATAAGGTTGTAAGGCAAATTTCAGATCCTCAGGCAAAAGTCATAGAACTGGCCATCTGCATTTGTCTGTTTCACACAGGTTTTGATGATTAGTCAGCTAAGTAAAGCAAGAAGAAAATTAAGAGTATTAACTGAAAATCATCTGAAAACTGAAATTTTTCTCCACACCTGCACAACGCTGTTCTAGACTGAGCCAAGGTGGTAACTCTCCCAGATTCCTGGTTCTTAGTAAAAACATTATCCTCTCCTTTCAGGTCTTCCTTTTCAACAGCTTCCAGATCAACAGCAAGCCCAGGTCCTTTGGAGTCAATCTGAAGCTTCGTACCTGAAGAAGAGTTGTCTTCATTTGAATATTTTATAATTTGAAAGAATTAAATTTGTAAATTTGAAATTTGTAAATTTGAAATTATTACATAAAAACAAACTTCTTACAAACCTAAATTCATCTTGGTTTTTTCTCCTGACTGGGTAGTTTCGGTATCAAATATGTCTTTTTGGTAGCCACTGTGTGCTGTGGTTCCAGAAGGTAGTGAACAAGCATCTTCTTCATACTTTGCAGAGGAGAAAGAGAGTAATTAAAGTCAGAAAGCAACAGTATCAACTTATAGAGGGGTATTTGACACAAACATTGATTTTTACAGCAAACATTCACATTTTCTCAACTACATTCATATTTATTCAAATAGCTACGAAATACTAACTGCCCATTTATCTACTGTATTAAGAAGAGGTATGAAAAATGTTCTTTGCAAGTGCAATATAGAGCAACTGTATCTTTCTACCTGCCTGTAATCCAGATAGGAAATTCTTCACTCTTGCTCATTTGTTCTAAGTGACAATTTTATAAATTTAATGTTGTGCACTCTGGTATAAAACTGTGACTAGAAGCTGCATTTTAGCCTGTTGATGTACCTAGTGCATAAGGGGACAAGCTGAACAAAACCTGAAATGCTCTGTGGCTGTGATATTAAATCCTTTTCCACTTCAGTTTTTTCATATATCTCGGAAGCTGGTGCACAGATATTATCAGGTTTTTGTTTGACAAGTGAATGAACAAAGACTCAGAAGGACAAAAATAATTCTCAGAATACCTGAGTGGAACATCTAAGTAAGAGTTTCACAATTTACCTGAAGCTCTGCCTCCTTCTCCTCCTTCATCTACCAGTATGTTTGTTACAATTGCTTCCACCATATCATTTTTTGCTCAACTGCACTATCATCTGGCTCAAGGAACTGATTTGGATTAAAAATAATGAGGAAAAGAGGGAGCTCCTTTCACTGACATTGCTGCTGAAGCCCCTGGACCATTAAAAACAGGAAGTGTCATTCTGCTGTTACTGACATGCAGCGTATTAATACAGCTTCCAAAAAAGAACTAAGCCCACAAGTTAGAGGTGGGAAGGAAGACGCAAGTACAGGATCCCTGTAAACACACCAACCACAGCACGTATCGCATTCGAGCAGTTAAACATACAGACACTAGGTAACCAAAAAGAACCTTCCAAAATATAAAAAAGGATAGACTGGTGTCTGTCAGAGGTACTCAGACCTCATCTAGAATTTAAATAACTAGCAAGACTCCTTACAGAGTTTAGGTCTGGAATTTGGGTCCCATGGTCAGGGTACAGCACTGAGAGCAGTACAGCACTCCTTACCACTTGATCTTTATTGAATGGATATTCCAGGGGCTGTTTTGGACTTAAGTTAACACTGGATCTTAGGTCTTGTATTTCAGTACTCTCAAGTTGCTTTGCCCATCGTTCTGTATCGAGGTTCCTCTCTGAAGTTGCCTTCTGTGTACATGATGCATTATGTTTCAGGAAGTCTGAATCTTCTTCATACTCATCATCCACCAACATTTCCCGTTCTTCATCCATTTCTTCTCTTTTGGGTTTCAGAAATTCATGCATCTCCCAGGACTCCTTCTCATACTCATCATCATTTTGAGAAAACTGAAATGACCTTCCCAAGGCCAAACTTGGTTCATCAACAAGTTCTTCTTTAAAAGGTGTTTCATCTCTGAAACCCTGCATAAAACATTACAGGAATATTGATTTTACATCATGTTTCTTGCTAAGCCTTTTAAAACCATGTTTTATGTTAGGCCCATTTTAAAAGTACATCCTGATTTTTAAAGTTAAAATCTTCTACATTTTGCATTTTCTAAAATAAAATACACTCTCTGACTTATGATTTTAACATTAAAAGTAGACAGTGCCATTTTTTATTAAATATAAAGAAATCTAAGTTGCACAGCTTAGATATTGCCGCAGCCATGCAGAATAACCAATCTGGAGTGAAGTTAGGGAATGAGAATTATTAAGCAACACTACAAAACCTATAGGAAAAAGTATATATAAATTCAGCTAAAGTATCTCTATGCTTCAAATTATCTGCTATCACTTTATGAATGCATGTACGTTTCTTACAATACCATCAGCTAAACAAAAAACAGCCTAAGAGTTGGCTTATGCAACAGCATCAGCAATAAAAAACAAAACAAAAGCCATACTTGTTTGTCCCTCCCTTGGGTATTCCATACAATGCTTTAACCTGGAGAAGAGGGGAAATGGATGACCCACATCCTCCAAAAAAGAAAAAAAATAAAGGACAGAATTGATTGTTCATTATCTAATACCCTTACTATTTTGAAGAGTGCTCAACTTTCTACTGAATTCAAACCACAGAGCAACAAACCCAGAAAACAAACAACAAAACCAAAAGAAAAGGTATTAAAACCCGCTCCGAAAGATCTCTCTCAATAGTTCTTTTTCTGGGATTTGTCACATGCCTCCTCGATTTCCAATGCCCCATGCTTCTCCCAAACCGAATGGGCTGCTCATGGAGTAAGGCTGCACACACGTCTCTGAAATTTTACGCCTTGCACCGCTGCCAGAATACTTGCCACACACAGAAAGCTTTTCCTCTCTTTTCTTCATGCCAAGTGTGTATGCCCAAACCCAATTTTCAAGGCATTGAAACCCCAAACACTGAAACCAATCTACAGACTCAGAGGTCCTCAACCAAAATGTTTTTTCTTTCTGCCTCCTGCCCCTTCCCAGACTCCCCAAGGTACTTCACCATTTCTGACCTTTAGTGGCAGAATCCCATTTTGCTAGGTTTGTACATATGGAGAAGAAAAAACCCAGACACTGCCAAAATGTTCGCGTAGTTCAAGCGAGAGGCAGGAGAGAAAACAAGAGACAGGCAAGAGCGTAAGGAAACAAAGCAATAACACTAGCTGGCATGAAAGCAGAACATTAGCAATCCGTAAAGTAGCACATTTTTCATAAGCATTAAATGTTCCTTTAATCTATTTGACCTGTGTACCTTGATCTCAAAAAATACCCAGTCTGAAGAGATTCTAATTCTCTTCATCTTTACTTCATTTCATTTCACGTCGCTTCTGCAGCATCATTCTCCAAACCCTTCTGCAAGAGGCACCAGCTCCTCCGTTACATAAAACAGTTCAGTTAGCTCAGAACCACAGGGCAATTTGAATTACCACCTCCTGCTCCAGCACTTACGTGTGTGTAATCACAGACTGCTGCACTGCAGTAGCAGACGCTACCAACAGAATAGGGAACTCTGCAAACATGACAGTAAAGTCTACTGTTGTAGCATATAAAATCTTCCTTTTTTTTTCTCTTTTTGAAAGTCAGCTTTGTCAGCACTATGCTGGTGGATAAGCGTGGAAGCAATCATGACACACCACTCTTGGTTCTTATATGAGCAGGTAAGATAATAAATGGATGGAAATTTTTTACTACTGCTCTAAGCTACTATCAGTGCTGTCATACATAAGGTAAAACAAAATATAAGCAAATACTTCTGTATTTTGTACAAATTGATCATTCCAGTTTCCATGTTCAGCAGAAAAAAAAATACTTTATTTAAAAATACTTAACAACATTAGTTTTATTTAGGAAGCAGAGAAAAAAATCTGAGCTGGCAGAGGACTAATTGCTCTGCCAGGAACCCTTCCTATGCACCTGGAAAACAACAGACTCCATTTTACATCATGAAAATAATTAAATATCACGTCCAAGATAATTTCTACATAGCATACCTACAGCTACCCTGTAATACTGTTCCTTTTGGTGCTTCTAATATACCATTTCAGCATTAAAGATATGTTTGCATCCAGAGACAAGCAGACATGTTTAGTAACAAGAAAAGGTAGAATTAATTTTTATTACTGTGGTGCAGCTCTGGATGATCCTTTATGCATTGTCTTTTCTGGTCTAAAAAGGATGCAATTACCAACATGAATGAATACAAATTTTGGAAAGCACTCAATTAAGATGAAAATTCAAAAATATCCACCTCTCTCTCACTCTGCACAGGTCAGTATTGCAATATTATTGTCTATTACCCTGGTATCTGAGTTTCTCACTATCTTTAGTGCCTCATCCTCCCACAATAAATAGAATTTCTCAGAAAATAAGAAAGAGGAGGACTGAGAAAGAGAGTAAAGAAATCACTCAAGACCACATAGGATGTCTATGAAGAGCAGATTTCAAGCTTGCCTTACACACTAGGATACTTTTTTGTTTTGCTTCGTTATAATAAACAGTGTTCTGCTTCCATACCTTCTTTTCTTCACAAAGCTGAACCAACTACTTATGACTACTAATGACACAACATTCCTATTTCATACCCCAGGTAAGCCAAGGTATTTTAACAACATAGTAAATTTGGTAAGGCAGTCTGGGAGCTGCACTGGTAAGTGCTATGCCTGCGTTTAGTGTTCACAATACAATTAGTATACAGCCAGCTGTTAAGAGTCTTTTTCAGAGAGAATCCAGCTTGCAGTCTATCCAATACTTAAGTCTTATCTGAAGGACATACTGTTTTTTTACTTTAAAACATAATTTCCTGTCCGTATAAGCTTAAGCTAAAACAAAAGAGTAACTAAATACCTGTGGTGCTTCAAGTATTACTGAGAAATTAATATTATCTATTGGTTCTGGAGACCCAGGGATGGTTTTAATGTTGCTGGAATCCACACTGTGCATGTTCTCCTCTCTGCTTTCTCCCTAAGAAAGGCAATCAAAATGATGAGTCAGGAAAACAAACCAAAAAAATCCCACATTTTTCAATAAACTAAAAAGGAGAGGGAAAACCAGCCATTAGAAAAGAGATAGGAATAGGCTACAGAACTATGAGAAAGGAAAGTCACAAATGGAGGAGACGAAGACAACAGCTTTTATTCTTTTAAGATATTAGTACAGATATAGTAAAAAATAAACAGTAAATAGATATCATAAAAATAAATAGATATAGTAAAAAAATAAAGAGATGTGTAGGAAAGCAAGACATACAAGGATATGAACAATGAAATATCACTTTTTTTTAGAAAAGGAAACAATATATTTAACAGCCTTCCTACATTCCTACTTCACCACTCCTCTACCAGTTTGAATTACAAGCACTTTCTATTAGACGGTGCTTTACTTTAACTAACTTCGCCTGGGTGCCCTTGATGAACAATACTGCAGTGTTCTCAAGTAAACTACTGTCTGTTCCAAAGCCCTGATTCTAGAAAAAGGAAATTCTACTTGAATTTACAGTCTTGACTTCAAACAGATTAAGTTTCTTTGATGTCAGTGGAGCTCAAGCAAGGACTTAGCAATGTCTCAGAGTGAAATGGACTTCAGCACACATTTAACTGATCTGCTGAATTGCTCGAACCACGTTACACCTACACATAGGCCCAGTGCGCATACGTCTGCACAGACACAGAATCATAGAATGGTTTGGGTTGGAAAGGACCTTAAAGCCCATCCAGTCCCACCCCCTGCCACGGGCAGGGACACCTCCCACTAGCCCAGGTTGCCCAAAGCCTCATCCAGCCTGGCCTTGAACCCCTCCAGGGATGGGGCATCCACAGCTTCTCCGGGCAACCTGGGCCACTGCCTCACCCCCCGCACAGTGAAAAATTTCTTCCTAATGCCTAGACTAAATCTACCCTCTTTCAGCTTATACCTGTCACCATGTCTTCTGATTCCATGTGGATGTGCTTTGAGGAGGAACTTGACAACACTGGCGTTCGAGTCAGACCTTTCAGACGCTGACCTGCCCATTCTCCACTTATCCAGAATTTCTGGACATGTCGATGTGTATGCATAGCAACCTAGTTACTTTCCACGTGCATGCGTACGTAATTCTATCCTGAAGTTCCCCCCCAACCCAAAATACAGCAGCCCAGTCTACACGTGTCATAGAATCAAACAGAAAAAAAGTTAAAATCAGTCCTTACCACCAAAGGCTTGCAGATTCCAAGAGAAACTGTACCTGGGGGCACAGATTTCAGCACTTCCACGGCCTCTGCTAAAGTGGCACTGTCCAAATACTTATCGTTTACAAACACCAAGCGGTCACCTGGGAAAAGCTCGCCCCCACGTTCAGCTACTCCGCCTGCCACCAAACTGCTGATTACAATGGCTGTTCTTGTTGGATCCAAGGGATCCTGAAAAAAAAAATAAATTGAAAAAAAGCTCAAAGTCCCCAGAAAAATTATTTTTTATTTTGAGTATGTAAAGAGCACTTAAGCATGTTCATCATCTAATGCAACAGAACTAAGCTTGCTGAGATGTTCAAAAGGACTGTCTACTAATACTGCCAAGGTTTACAGTTTACAAAAAGAAAGGTTTGCACTAGAAAGATATTCCATCACTTGCCTAATCCATTAAGAAATTTTAAGATCTGAAAGCTGCCTGATACCCTGCCTGCCCTCTTCTTACATACACAGAAACGGCCAGGCCAACCTGCAGACAGAAGAACAACACTGGCACTTGTCCACAAGCCTCCATCCAGCCTGTTACGCGCTAATGTTACATAAAACCACCATTCTGCGCGCCATTCAGGAGCTTCACAGCGGCAACGCTGATGTTAAAAGAAATCATTGCAAATTTAAAAATTTAATTAAAATATTATTAAATTAAAACTAAAAATCAAACATAAAATATTCAAGAAATAGCAGTATACATTTGCTATATTAC
>NW_010134666.1:0-1985 GCF_000699245.1 Pterocles gutturalis
TTATTAGCAAAGTGGAGAGCTTCGCTGATGAGAATTAAATTCGGGGAGGGGGTGTGGAAGGGCGGGCCACAACCCCTCATTACAGAATTATCACCGGCACCGGGGCTGCGGGGTGGGGCAGAGCTCACCCACGACCCCCAAAGCCCACCCGGGACCCCCAAAACCCAGGCGGGGCTGCGGCGCCTCCCGCCAAGCCCAGGGGAGGGCGAGGCGAAGCTGCCTGACAGCGGCTCCCTTCCACCTTAGGAAACCCGAGAGTATCATGCTAACAAATTACTTGGCTTCTGAAGTATTTAGCAAATTATTACCTGGCACTCCTTGCTAATGAGCACGACAGAAGGTATATTGTGTTCTTGGAATATTCTAGAAAAAAAAGATAAAAGCATGCCTCTCTCTTCCCCTGGAAGTGTCAGGAGGGTTTAGGTTTGTTCCAGGCATAAAGTGTTTAAGCACGAAAACAAGAAGTGCTTATGTGGAGAGTTCTCTGCCATAAAAAAAAAAAAATAAAAAATTCAGCACAAAGGTTGTCCCCTCCGAGGTGTCCCGTTTCCCCACGCAAAATGAGTTTTCCTTTTAGAATCATTCCTCCCTCCGATGGCATTCGTCGATTATCTACAGAGATCTGAACAAAAACAATGCCGAGACAACCGGGGAACGAAAGCTGCTTGTGTGAAAATCAATTAACCCGAAAGAAGAGTTTTGCTTGGGTTTCACAAGAGAACTCCGGAGCAGGCTCAGGTCGAGGCGAGCCCGGGGAAGCCAGCGCCTCGTTCCGCAGGGAGAGCGACGCGAGGAGCGACTCGCTGCGTTACAGGCGACAGAGCGGGGAGTCACTTCCTAAATATTCCCTTGCATATGGAGCTGTTTATGAAACTACATTTTTTTCCTAACAAGAAACAAAACGAGAAGGGGAGGGAAAAAAAAAAACCAACCCACCCGCAGCCACATATGCACACGCTTAATATTCAGCGTAGAAGAGATAATCTGTTATATAAGCCCACAGACAGACAATCCCCTTTTGCTTAAAGATGAAGTATCCATCAATGTTTGTCTCGAGCAGATGTAATCACACGCAGTCAAGTCTGGAGGGCAGGACACTGCATGAATAATTCAAGCACTTCAGTCTCCTTGATTGTGTGCAGATAAACACAAGTCAACCGCTAACCAGGTCAGCTGATAAACTTGTTTGTTCAGGACTAGCCACCCTCAACCAGGCGCAGGCAGGACCACGCCGCAATTAGCAGCGGGATGCGGGGATGCCTTTCGGGGGGGATGCAGGGATGCCTTTCGGGGGGGATGCTGCAGCCCCAAAGAGGGGGAAAACCCTCCCCAGGCACCCAATCTCTCCCATCCCTCAGCTCTCGCTCACCCCATTTTCGCCTGGAAGCACGCTGGGAGCAGCTCGGGCTGCTTTGTTTTCCTCCAGCACCTCGCACATCGCTGTCAATTACCCAACACAACAGCGTCACCTCCCCAAAGTTCCCCCGCCAGCCCCGCAGCATATGTCACCGGGAACAACCCGAGCAGGCGGGGGACACTCCACGTGGGCTGGAATCATCGGCGAAGATGGATGTGCCGCGTCGCGAGGCAGCGAAGCTCCCAGCACAGCACCCCGACCACACGGGTCCTGCCCGGGATGCCAACGTCGCGACGTGGGAACCGCCACCCTGCAGAACCCAGGGCAGGGAGGGAGAGCAGCGGTGGCTCTGCCTGCACCAGACCCATGGAAAACCGCCCCGGGGCATCTGGAGGCTCCTCATTTACCCTCCAAAACCATCCCAGCGCTTCGCCTCGCTAAGCACCACGGGGAAGGCACGCTGCATGGTCACACCGCGAGGCGCAGCGGATGCCCGAGTGCTCCATCCACACACTGGCGAAGCCAGAGCCCAGGGAGGGTCTCACCCCTCAGTCCCAACCCTCGTCCCACGGTTCAAACCTTCTCGGAGCAGTTGTTGGTTATAACCACGCACCGGCAGAAAACACAG
>NW_010134666.1:2104-2316 GCF_000699245.1 Pterocles gutturalis
AGCCACTCCCTGTCCCAAAGCCACCTTGCCCCAACGCTGGCATCGCCCCCGTCCCGCCAGCGCTTCGGAAGGGGCCCAGGGTCCGTGTCCCCGCAGGGATGGGGTCCCCGCAGGAGGCCACCGCAGGCCCAAGCGGATACCCTGCATCCAGGAGCATCCCCGGCTGCGCCAAGGCAAACCCGCGCCCGGGGTCTCCCAGAGGCTCCCGCCAG
>NW_010134667.1:0-19794 GCF_000699245.1 Pterocles gutturalis
GCAGGGGAAGACTGTGAGGAGGAAGGAGCGGCAGAGACATGTGATGAACTGACTGCAATTCCCCTGTGGAACTGACGGGGGAGGAGGTAGAGAAAATCATGAGGGAAGTTGAGCCCGGGGAAAAAAGGGAGGGGTGAGGGGAAGGTGTTTTAAGATTTGCTTTTTATTTTTCATTACCCTACTCTGATTTGATTTGCAATAAATTAAATTAATTTCCTCAAGTCAAGCCTGTTTTGTCCATTATGGTAATTGGTGAATGATCTCTCTGTCTTTATCTTGACCCAGGAGCCTTTTGTTATATTTTCTGTCCCCTGTCCAGTTGAGGAGGGAAATGATAGAGTGGCTTTGGTGGGCACCTGACATCTAACCACAGTCAATCCACCACAACATGTCTATGAAAATGATAAATTAAAAAAAAATTATCACAAAGCATACTGGCCATAATATGAGAAACGGGAGCATAAATTAAAAACGTAATTTGGAATGATGGAACATAAACATAGATTATGCTATTAACAACCTACCTTATTTTGTCTTTAAATACTATTTCCTAATATTTGTGTATAATGAAAAAAAGATTAATGTTACGTTTTGTACCAAGATTTATTTAGAATTATGTGGTTGTTTTATTTTAGAAAAGGACAACTAAAATGTTATTTCCAAAACATCTTATTTTAAACTGGAGGAGACTGCTAAAGTAACGGAGAACAAAATTCTACTGTTTTCTCATGGAGGACATGGAAGAGGCAAATTTTTTTTTGCCTCTGCATAGTCACTTTAGTCAAATCCCTGAAAATCCTGAGAATCTCTGAGACTTTTACTCCTAGTTTAAGTTTGATTTCAATTAACTAAACAGCATAATAGTCTGATACCTCCATAGGAAACTATCTACACTTGAACTACAATTTTTTATATTAAAAAAATTCAGATAGAGAGCTCTCTTCCCATTTATATTACATGTTTATATTATGGGGATATTTCTCCTAACAATGTCTTATTTCTGTGATGTAAATAATATGTCTGTGGTGAATGCACTTCTTTTGTTCTCATCTTTGTTTTTCTTTCTCATCTGTTAGTACGAGAGACTATTGTCACAAGGCAGCTAAATCAACATTAACAGTCCATTTAAACATTTTCAGCCCAACAGTTACCTTTTATGATTTGCTTTTAATATACTGTATTAGTTCTCAAATATTCTTTCAGTATCACCAAACAGTCCATAGAACAAAAAAATACTTGTCAATTTTTGCCTTTTTACTCTATCGTACTAAACTTCAGTTTGTCTGGCCCCAAATATTAAGACACCAATAGAAAAGAATGTCACTGATTCATAAAGTGAATGGTGTAGTATGTCACCTGGGACAAGACAAGGCTGTAAGATGTAGGAACCTGTGTCTCTCAGCCATCTCCCGAGCTTTGAGTTTGTCACAGCAATATGTGGTTAAAGGAAAAGCTAGTTCTCAAATGCAATCAAAACAAAGGCCAAAATGAATGTAACAGAGTCATAAAACTGAGAGAAAAACAGTTCCCATTTATAGGGGTCCTTGTTTACACATCAAAACATAACTTTCCTGAAGGACCAATATACCCTCTCCCTCTCCAAGAACCAGATAACATTTATCTTTTAGTGGGTGAAAAACACATTCAGGAAAACCACTAACTGAACTTGAAAAAATAAATGTTTAATTTATTTTCATTATAGAAATGTAAAGTCTTATCCATTTAGAAAAGCATTTTCAAACTGAAAAAAAAAAAAAAAAACCCAACAAAAAAACCAAAAGACAAGCAAACCCCTGATCATGTTTCCATTTATTTCGACAGTTTGAAAAGCCTGGTTCTTCAACAAAATACTGTAAGATATACCTTATTGTATTGTCAGTTTTTCTATTAAAATACTGTTTCAAAAGCATGACCTGAAAGAACACTCAAACCCCAAATTATTAAGCAAAACATCTTTTACATTGTAAATTTCACAGCTATACTTAAAAAACAAAACCTAAAAATCTTTCTAAGGTCCCCATTGTATTTTAATCATGAAAAGGCACATCTATATCCTGGTTTATAGGCAGTATTTTAGCTTCAGTTGACATCAATGGGAGTAGTTCTATTGATTCCAGTGGAACCAGGACTTCAGAGACTTGAGTGCAGACGCAATCCTGTAGTGTTGTAAAGTAAGGGTAGGCAGGTTGTGTTCATAACGGATTTTTAAAAATGTTTTGATGGATAGAGTTAGAAAAATCATTCTACCCTACTCAAAGGGAATAGGTTTCTTCTGAAGTGAAGGAGTTTCTTTTTTGCCTGGAAATACCGACTGAGCACAACATTCCGTTTCAATTTTGTGTATTTTAAACAAAAGAACTGGAAAAACTTCCATTGATGTAAAGGGGAACATAAAAGCAATTAAGAGCTGGATTTAGAACTATTTTCCCTGGAGGAGTTCAGGGACTGTTGGGCAGGTCATCAGACTGGGACACATCAGTACTCAAATCCTTCATATATTCAACATCAATTGTTTTATTTAGATAAGGAAAGTTCCTAGTTTCATCATCTATTCATAAAACCATCAAATTTTGGAGTGAAGAAAGCCACAACTTTCCTCTTTTTCTCTACCAGTCATTTGTGTAACTCCATGCTTGAGTGCTACATTTTATTTTAAACTAGTCAAACTTTTATGAAGGAAATTGTTACCAAAAAAAAAAAAAAATCACTTAATCGTGAGTAGCTGAACTGAATATCTCAAAGGCACAGGGTTAGGAGCACCTTCATCTCCACCTCAGCAAGCAGAATGGCCTGGTTGCATTGAGGGACTGCAGTCTTTATTCTTAAGCACTGCTCCTTGGATGCTTGCATTCACATTGGCACTTGAGAATGACTTAGAGTGATAAACATTTATTTCATATGCATAACAATTCTTAATGGTGTAATAATTCATTTTAAAGCATGATATTTGTAATTAACTCACATTCATAATGAAATTAGAAATGTCTAAGGAAGAAAAAGCTTCTTTATTCTGACAAAGATTTAAAAAAAAATATAGAAAGAGGTATACTAGTTAATTTGGATTCTTGCAAACCTAATCCATTTATGGACCTGCATTACAATTATCCACCCTGCTCAAATGCACCTATCAATAAAATTTTTATGTGATATAAAACAGGACAAATTTGTCAAGGTTCGTAAATTGTTTTTCTTCTTTGTTGTTGTGTTTTTGTTTTTTAAAATAACATAATACATCAAGAACTTATGTGCATTTTTGCACACTGCTAGTAGAGAAATGAAAAGCAGTAAAACCACAGTAAATCCACAGCAGCAAGTCTACCTGCTGACAGATCAATTTGTACGAATCCTCCAAGCATCCCTGGTGTGAACCCAGTGCTGCTACTAGAGGAGGCCACTTCTATATCCCATGTACAGAGCAGCCTTTAACACAGTGCCCTTACTTGCGTCCCCACACCCATTTAACACTTGCCCAGTCAGACTGAGCTCCATGGAGGAAAAGCCGTTTTGGACTGCCTCTTTGCAGGCCTTTGTACAATGGGATCCTGGTTCACCATGAAAGCTTTCAGGCAGCAGGACAACAGCAGTAACGCTATAACTAGAATGCTTTGGAGGCTACCTTCCTGCTATGCTAGGCAGCAGATCTGCAATCTGACAGTTTTAAACCCTTTAGTAAGTTGCAAGTCAAGACCAGGGGACTGCAGTGATGCCGTCCTTCCCAGATTGCTAAGGCAGGTATGGATCCCAAGCTATAGACACTGTGGGAACTTGAACTCTAAAATGACAAAGGACCCCATTCTCAGTGCTTGTATGTTCTTGGAAAACATCCCAAAACCAGTCAAAGAACTGACTAGTGGAATTTACTGTCAGTTTTCAAACTAAGAATGAAGTATACATAAAATTTGGTTTCAGTGAAATGGATTTGAATTTTGGTTACAGATGTTTATTCTGGCACTTGCCTCCACGTCCAATAACTAGTCAGAATTCAGTGTCTTGAATAGGCTGAAAATGGAGACTGTATGTTTGTTATTACTGGATGCTCACCTCACTTCCATGGATGTGTTTCACATCTACAAGGGGAATTAATAATCTGTCTGCTCACCCAGTTCCTTTTTGAATATGGATTTACTTTGAAGTCTCGGTTTCTCTTACTAAGTTAACTATAGATTTTCTTCTGATGAACAAGACCTTCTATGCTTTTACCACAATGACATAATCTTCCTGTAAATTACCCTGTTCCTTTCACTCTTGGGGCACTGAATATATTGAATACATTGTTAACAGGTAGGAAACAAGCAATGACTCTAAAAATGTATGGACTACACAGAAAATTCTTCCTCTTGTTCCTCCTTCCTTTTTACTCTACCAATGGCCTATGAACCATCTCGCAAAACGGATGAGCTGTGAAACATCCTCTGAAGGATCACATATTAAGCTACATGCAAGAACATAGCAAACAGGTTTCCCTCAACTTAGGTTTTTTTTAGTGACAAGTTTTACTTTCATGATTTTTACCACGTTGGTGCGATTGTGTGCTTTTCCGCATTTGTGTGCACTGCTTATTATAAGTGTCACACTTAAGCAGTTTTGTCAGTCATGTAATTGTTAGGGACTTGACACTAATTAGGAGTCAAAGATACTTAACTGTCAGTCTTAAACAGTGATATATAATAGTCCAGGTCCTCAAAATCATTATAGTGGCTTAAAAGAACCGGGGGGGGGGGTCCATTCAATAAAAGAAGCTGATGAGGTTGTTTATGCACTATTGTTACTAAGAGTGTGTCCCATCCTTCTACTGAAATGACTGTTTTGCAGGTAAATTAACTGTTTAGGAGACAGGTGTTCAGGGCTCATTTGCTCCAGTTCATAGCCAGAAATGTTAATGGAAATCTCCTCTTATCTGTGGTTTCGTATATGGCATTATGATCTGGCACAGCATAAACATGCCTCCTGTTCCAGCAGCTCCACTGTGGGGTGGGATCCTCCAGAATGGGGGGAATGAGAAGCTGGGGACATCACCACTTGAACCTGCTAAAATTTGATAAGCCCAGAGGTGCCTATCAAAGGACTAAGGATTCAGTTATTTTTGCCCTGTGTGTTGTGCTTTAGACTGCTCTAAAGCCTGCACAAAGGAAGGATAAGATATGACTGAGCTGATGAAAACAGAACACACAGGACCATAAATAATCAAGGCCGTAAGGCTGAAGGGAGTTCCTATCTATGAATGACTGTATGGAGTTACAAAAACTGACTTAAAAGTGATTTCAGTTAAGCAGGAACTATACTGCCATGTAGTGAAGGCCTCAGCTGCAGTAGAAAAGACATGATCTCCAAATCTGAGCAACAATATGACAAGCAAATGGTGAAATATAAATATCACTAAAAGTTAATGATGTGTTACTTGTACATGAATCAAAATTAATCTTTTCAGCATTTAAACCAGCATTTAATATTAGTGTGTAAACATCAACTTTGAAATCTATATTTATACATTTCATTATAAAGAGAGGAAATTTAACTTTACCTTTAAAATTAAGAATATACTAGTCACAATTTGAAAAGACCACAGAAAGAAATGGAGCTTCCCGTGAGCTGCAATTTTGCTTACTTGATCACTCAGTACTTCAGAAATGGGGAAAAGGAAGTTGTTCGAAATTCCATTTTGGGGGTATGATCAGCTGTTTGGAAAGGAGTTGCTGCAGCTTAGTGAGTTACCCCTCAGCTGGGCCATGCAAACAATCTGTGCATGTGGCTTTTTTCATTACAAATGCAAATGCAAGTGCAAAAGAAGGCGGATTAAGTCAGACAGATAAGGAGTAATTTACATTGCTGTAATAACTCAATTGTTTGCAGTTAGCTTCACATATTCTTACTGAGAAGCTTAAAGTTTTTCACGTAGGCCCTATAATTCCTGACAAAAAATCTTCTAAATTGCTGAAACTGTTATTATTAACTTAAAATGTATTTTTTAAAAATTGCTGAAAACCATGGCTACCCAAGTATTTTTTAACCGAGATTAAGAATGTTAGAAGATAATCCAATAGTCAAAAAGGCATGAAGAGGCTGTCAACTTGTCAGTTTTAGAGGCTGCTGCTTTGTAATGACTGCAAATCTGTTACCACACATAAATTACCTTCATTTCTATTCTTCAGCACAAGTTTTCCTTCATGTAGGCTTCTAGAAAGAAGACAACTATATTCTTGTTGTATAAGGAGATCCTCAACAACAAATTTTTAGACACCGTAAGTGGAAGCAAACCTGGGACTTTAATTTTCACAGGCAACACTAGAGTTACTTGGTTACTTTGACACCTGAAAAGAATTTGACCTTAGATTCCTGATTCTCAGATTCCCCCACTGGTAGCTATCATGATTGTCAATGTGCCTTTTCCTGAACTTAGTAATGGGAGAAATCTGCAAACAAGTTTCAGCTGTATTTGTCTGACATCATACATCACTGACTCCATAGGCTGCTAAAACAATGTGCAACTGCGAAACAGGAAAAAGAAGAAAGTAAAAACTGCACAGCCTGTGATCATGGTGTTGAGGATAAGGAGCCAGGGTGTACTCCTAAGGAGTGAAAGGGCTCATTTCTTTCACAAGGCAGTTTCAAATTAAGCACAGTGTTAAAGTAGTTCTGGAAATTTACATACTGAGGACACATTTGCTTCCACAATATTTTGACCTGGAAAAACAACTGTGCGAAAAGCCAGACAACTAGTAATGCAGAAAAATAAAACAGTTATTACTATTTTATATCCAGCCATACAGTACACTTTCAGATTCTTATTCATTCATACAGCCATTTATTATATTGTCAGTGCAGCCTTATATTAAAATTAATCCTTTTATCAGCCTATAGATCATCATTAACCTTATTTTATACAATTACACAATCTTTCAGGTTCAACTGAACTTCACATTTTAAGCCCAAAATCTGAGGGCAGAAATGTAACTACTAATTAGCAGTATATCAGAATAGACCTGAGAGTAAGAAATTAACTGCTTGTGAAGTCATTTAGACAACAAGCACTCAATTGCAGTTTGTCTTGTTGTTTGAGGTTTTTCCCTTTTAATTATAAAGAGCTATAAACTGCACCTTATTCAGAAAATGAAGCAAAATTTGGGAAAGCTAATGGTGAAAAAAGCTGAAGTCCGGTTTTGCTCTGAAAATCCGATTATTTTAATATTTTTCTATTATTTTTCATTCCAAAGAATCACTTAAACAATATACAAATCACTGGGGAAAAAAATCCTATAATGTCACCCCTCCTGAGAAAACACTCTAAATATTAGTGGCTGATAAAAGACAAATGTGTGAGTGATGGAAATGGTACAAACCGAATAGATGAGGACCTGTGAACTTTAATTCAGAGTTGCTATTCCAAACTCAGGAGCTGAAGTGAAAAGCAAAACTGCTTGTTGAAATGTATTAAACTTTGCAAGTAATTAAATCTATTGAAAATAGGTTTAGCCACACAAATGAGACACATTCAAAAATTTCGATCATCTGTGCCTCCTGATGAGGTAGCAGAACGCGTTTGCTCTGCACTACTGAAAATGAAGCTACTCAGTAGGGGATCTGAACCTGGATTTGGAAGCCTAATGAAGGTTGCAAAATATGTCTCCCAGAGATCTCTGAAGCACCAGACAGATTGCTGTCATCTCCAAAACCTCCAAATATTAGGAAGCTTCAATTATCTACTAGAAGGGAAGTCAAGAATGGTAAGTTAGTGTGTATATGAACATCCACATCTTCCTAGCTCAAAGGCCACACTTCTGTAAATGAGTGAAAGGGGAAAACCAAACACAACCACTATCCCCTAAATTCCTTTTAAGCAAAATTTTTCTCTTTCTAGATGTCGAGACAGTGGACAGCACCTGTGGAAAATGAGTATAGCAGGTAAGTTAAAAAAAAAATATATGCTATAAACTTCTTTTTCAGGCCTTGACCCAGGTACATTGACACAAACAGTCATATAGCTGAACTGAAAATACACTTAAGCACAGCTGAATACTTTCTCACAGCACAGACATCTGCCTTTCCCCAGGGCAGAAGTTACACCAGAGCTGACAGATATGAACGTGTTCCTCACCATCATGGCTGCTACAGTCAAATGTATAAACACAAAACCATCTTCATTTATAGCTTGTAATCACTTGTCCAAGAAGCACAGCAACTGAGATGCTAACATGTTTGCTTCTGCCAACTCCACTATGGGAAAATACAACCTCTAGCAAAGGGGGACACCTGAGCTGGCTAAATTGCCATAGCAAGCACCAGTGCAACTCTTCTTTCAGATCCCCTGGCTATGTGTGCAAAAAAACCCAGAAAAAGTAAAAAGACAATCTGAATAAGAACACTAAATTTTACAGGTCACCTGATTGAAAAGCAGAAACACAGAAACAGATACACGAATGATACGCCTCTAGCTGTGACAATACATGTAAATTCAGATTACCTACAAACTTTCATAGGTTTGTGCTTTACATGTTCAGTAAGTGAAACTGCACAGGCAAAAACAAATATACAATTGTCTTTAATTTTCTCATGAGTGGACACCAACTTCTCAAAGCTTGAACCCTTAATATAGAATTCAATTGCCCAAATGCAGGGCTCTGCTGCGTTTTAAATGCTGTGGGTTATCTCACCTAGCTTCCAAACTGCTCTAAAAGCATGTGGATCTCTCACACAGCCTCTGACATATCTTCCACTTAGATTTTCCAGATCCCCTATGGCTTCTCAAAAAGCAACACGTGTCTCTGTTTAGGCAAATCTGCATGCTGCTCTTGCGTCCACCAATAGAGCCTGGCATGTTTCAGAATCATGTCAGAACTGAATCTCCTGTTGATTTAAATAACTGTTTCACATTTTCCATTTAATCTGCAGCAATCTAAAAAACTCCCTATAAATCAATTTCTCTATCATAACACATTTAATTTTTAGCTTTCTTAATACTGTTGCATTTATATAAAGTTTATTTACAAAGGGCTTAATTTGTCTATGTTGTATTTTTGGAACTGCATGGTTGCAAATAAAAGACTTTTTTTTTTTTTTTTTTTGATCTCCAGCCAATTCCTGGTAAGACATGTTTCTGGGGGAAAAAAAAAAAAAAAAAAAGGAGTACTAATTGGATGTTGGCTTCATATTATGCTCTATTTCCACCATGAGGAAGAAAAAGGCAAGAATAGCTATTTGCTTCCCTTGCAGTGCCCCAAATATGAGCTCTTCTGTAGCTGCCATGACCTTAGCATAAATCAGATCAGGTTTTAATTGACAATAGTCTGTGTGCTGCAGCTCAGAACTGCTGAAGCCTATGCTCCTCTGCTCTGGGGAAATTCCTTAGGAGAGGATTAAAGTTGTTCTATTTTACACCTTGTTTGATGTCTCAGCAAAAAGGTTAAGCGTTATATAGGGGAAAGGTGGCAGTGCTCAAGAAATACAAGACAGACGGTTAATGAAGAAAACAGAAGGAGAAAGTGATTAAAGACTGCACAAAAATAGGAAAGAAAATATTGTGATAATGAAAACAAAGTGACCAGGAACAGAGTATGGCTCCCTGGTAAAATTAAATCAAAACACATTTCAAATGGAGGATTTTATTAGTTTCAACGAGTTGAATGTATAACAACAATATCTTTTGTTAACACAATACTCATGAGAGCTCTTAAAGAAGAACTTTACTACTTAATGCACACACAGGATTCTTAGCTTCACTTTATACTCAGCTCCTCTCATCTCAGTCTTGTCCCAAATCAAATTTCCACATGCCAGCTTTGCCCCACTTCTTATCATAAAATTAATGTAATCTCATTTAGGAGAAAAAGAAAAAAAAAAAAAAAAGGAGATGAGCGAGGACTGATTTACACTGCAGTGATCAACTTGGGAAAAAAAAAGTCACTGAATATGTCATCTGACAAAATTATTCTTTTTAACAAACCAGAAAAGGATCATAAATAGCTACAAGTTATGAGATTTGAGTTACATGCCAGAGATTGGAAAATTTAACAGTAGTCCATGGCTTCAGGATGCTGAAGCTGCAGACTGCCACTGGGTAGTAGTGTTGTGTTTGCTTATCAAAGCAATATGTAAACCCACATTAAGTTATTGGAAAAGCAAGGGCTGGGTAACACACAATGTCATATTTCAGATGTTCCTAGCAGTGCAGAGAGGACCTACTGCCAGTAACTGTGTAAACATAGATGGAATACACAAGTTATACTCACAGGACTGAATTTTAGCTCAAGGTCAGGATGAGTGCCCTGAACTCACACTATGGCCTTTGAAATACAGGCTTTGTTTTGACAGCTCAGTAAGCATACCGCCAGCTCTTTGGCATTTTCAGGCCAATGACATTAGTAAGTGGAAAATAAAAGTGTTAGCGACTACAAATTGCTTTTTAGAGGAAAATAATATGAAGTGTTTTGTATTCACATTGTGCTTTTAAATTTGAAACCTCTGATAATTTTTGAAGAGTTCTGTCTCATCAACTAGAACTCTGAAGGCAAGCTTGCTGAGCACTACACTATTGGAGCTGGAAGATTTAAGAGTCTTGTCCTAAAGGATGATTAGGAATTTATGGAAGCGCACAGAAGGAGTTCTATTTAGGGAAGACAAGGCAGGGATGCAAAGGAAGCTTGAAGTTGCACATATGGAAAGGGAAAATTATAGCAAAAGATTTTTGTGTTTTGGGGGTTTTTTTTGTTGTTTTGTTGTTGTTGTTGTTGTTTTTCCCTTGGACAAGCCAGTAAGACGTTCTTTTGTCTTTCCCCTGATCTAAGATACTCAGAGAAACTTGTCACCAAAATACATAAGTTCTGGGGAAAATAAGTCTTTGTTCTAGATGCCCAGTGACAAGGCAATGCTGGTAAGAGCAGTAAAGGTGGAAAATGGTCCAGAAGGGGTAGGACAGACAGTCTGCTTTGTTTTTTATTTTTCCTGAAGAATCCTAAGAAAAGAATCCACAAAGGGAAAAAAAAAAGAATGAAAACAATAAAGATAAGAAATAGAAGATAACGACATTGAGCTGATTTTGCATACCCACAGGCAGGTGTTAATGTGACTACATAAAATAAAAGCAGCAACAGCTGAAAAAATTTCACTGATAAGAAAATGCAAGTGTTTGGCACAAGAATTTGGAGATGAAAGTGAGAAGATGCAAGCAGTTGACAGGATCCCAGAGGGAGAGGGAAGAATGAAGATGACAATGTAATTTTCAATAATCTCTGCTTTGCAGAATAAAATTGTCACAAAGCCTTAAAAGAAGGCTCAAATGTTTTTTGTTGTTTTTTTTTAAATGCCAACTAATTCACCTATTCATACTGTTGCAGTTTTAACAAAGCACAGGAAATGGTGTATCTTTTATCTTTCAGTTCCGTAATTCACACATGCTTATAATATGGGACTTAGTTTTGGTCACAGTCTCCAGAACATCTTAAGACAGTGACTTCACAGCAAGGTGTAAGTGTTTTAGTAAATATTTCAGCAGCAGCGATGAGGTACGGAAGATGAGGCCCACGTGCTTTGCAGTTAATTCTTGGCTTATAAAAGCAATCACTCTGCAGACACTGAATGATATATAAACTCTCCGTCTTAATGGATCCCAATACTATATGAAGCCTTAGAGAGTCAACCCATGTATGTGTGTGCCAGTAGAGAGGCATGAGAGATGCCCAAAAGGATTCCAGGAAGCAGGAACAATATATGTAAGTTTACTAAGGATTTGTTTAAGGTGTAGAAAACCATGCATCATTATCCTGCTTTCTTACTCTTAAGATTGATTATAGGTTAGATTAATTGTTTCAATATATGCTATTATGGAGCAGAATTTTTTTAATGTTGCTTTTTCTTCTTTACTTTTCAAAGGAAAATAATATTTTTGTAACTATTTTGCCACCTAAGATTGCACCACTGTCTCTTCATGTTTGGACAGGCCTGTGAGAAGTCACAACTTTGAAGCTATTGTTTCTTGAACTGTAGCTGATGTAGCCAAAATATTTCTAAAATTATGGAAGTGCTTTTTTTAAACCCAATGACAAAGGAAAAAAGTTAATGTGATCACCCTGCAGGATGACATAGAAAGTCTCTGATTTTACAAAATGGAAAGTTAACTATTTGATTCCTTTGGAAGAATCTGTAGTGGATGCATGAGAGTAATTTTCTGGTTTTTAAACAAATACTCTGGAAAGAATCAGTCCAAGGTGACATGACTTTATCCTGCTCAGAGGCGAACAAACATTTCAGCTTGCACATGGGAATGTTACAAAGAGCATTTAACTAAAACTCGAGCACAGGATCTATAATCATATGGCTGCTCACGTGTCTCAAAGATACACAGCATTACAAAAAATGCAAATTACTTTTTACAGGATTCAGTGACATTAAACCTCAAAAAAAAAATTAAATCATTCAGTATTTCAAGTCGAAAGAGAAGAATATCCTTAAATACCTTACATACCCATCATTCCTTCCATCAGTTTAGCCTCAGAAAATAATTCTTAACACAGGAGGAATCTGAGATACAGGAACCACATCTCATGCCTTCATAGTACTAGATGTGATTATATTACTCACATCCTAAAGCTATGTTTTATCTGAAAAAGCCCCCTGTGTCCTTTCTTCTGCTGACAGCAGGAAGGACAAGTGGGTGCACAGACTGTATGCATTTCTAACAAAACAAAGCAATTCCTTGCTAGGGGGCCACATGGATTTACATGAATGCTAAATTAAGATTTCTTTGAGACTCTTTTCATGAGGTCCCATGTGTCCCTTTTATACAGTGAAGATTATTATTTTTAAAAAAATTATAACTTTAGGCACAGGAGTTTAACAACAGCAATAAGAAGGAGAACTACGTGTTTTATATCTACTTTAATTGAGTGATAAACAGGATTTGGCTTGGAGAGGCTTTTGACCAGCACAACAACATGTAATGTTAGATGATGTCGTTTTATCAATACAGTGTACCACCTTATTACCTTATTTCTGGCAAAGAGAGAGCAAATGGGGGCCTGCCTGGCATCACAGACAATGAAATATGAACATAACAACAGTTGCATTCGATCAAGGGAGTTACTTTACAAGTAAATAAGAATGGTCAGCCTTCCTCTAACAGGACCAAAAAACCCAGACATATCTTCATTTGCCCATGGGATAAGACTAAGAGCCAGCATTAAGAATGAGAAGCTCATGACATAAGTAATTTACTCCAGTGGATGCAAAGTTTACTGCATTACTCTCATTAATTCTCTTAAAGTGGGAGGCTAATGTAATTCAACAGAGCTGCCCTTCATCACTTAAAGAGAGACACGGGCTTTGAACATCCCCAAGTGAAGCCATTCTGGCACCAACCCTCCTCCTCCTCCTCTATCTTCCCTGACCCCTTCATCCCTGAAGGGACACTGCATCTCAAAAACAGAGAATGCCAGAAACAGAGAACTTATTTCAAATCAAGGTCACTATTACAATCCCTAGCTGAAATGAGATTTCTGAAACATTAATGTGTATACTAAGAGATTCAAATATTGAAAATAGAGTGTTTTGTTTCTTTTCATGGGTATAGCATTTAACCTCCTGAGGAGCCATTCTTACATTCCAGTACAGCTGGTCCACCTGAGATCTAATCATAACTGAATGACTAACATGCTTCCTAGCTTTGTAGCTCAGTAAATAGGAAGTAACTTCTATTTGCTACAGGCCACAGGTTTTGTATTAAGCGAAGAAGACAGGCTTTGGGACCTGTTGGGCTTTTCCTGTGCTTGTCCTGGTCAGCCTGAAGATTTGCTTTTGTATGCAGTAGCAATTATCTAATTACCAGATCCCTATTACCTACTTTGTTTTTAACTTTTCATTAGCTCTGTATAATTGTGTGATGTAATGTCTATAGTGATATATATTTTGTAACTAATGGGTATTTGTAACATGTAGTTACTGTGGGTAGAATGACCTATTAGACCCCCTTAATAAAACACAGTGGAGTACCACAAGCTTCGAAAGAACTGGCAGAGGACAATACCTGAAGCCCAGGGGCTATAAACAACTTAATGATGGCAAATTACTGGTTATCAAAGAAATGCAACCTCAAGATCAAGGTTAGTCAAATAATTCTTGTCAAGCCTTAGGGGTAGCAAAGAGAAAAAGAACAAGCATCCAACAAATGTAAAACACACTACACAGTAAATTCAGATGCAATCAGACCAATGAATAATAAGCAAGGCATCGAGACTATTAGCAAACACAAAAATGATACAACCACATCCTAAAATGAGAAGGAAGAAACCATCGACTTTAATGTCATACTTCTGGCAAAGGGCTTGGGATACTGCCCAGTTGCTGTAAACCCACCCGCAGACTGAAACCATCAACCTTCACACACAGAGGGGCAGTGGGAGGGGAAGCCTAACACCAGAGAAAGGAAGAGATTAAAAAGTTTGTGTATATATGTTACCTGCATGTAATTTAAACTATCTGATAAGGCTGTTATGACTGTTATGATCATTTATATTGTAATTAGACTAAGAATACATTCTTGGTTTTGCATGAAGAGTGTATTACTTTTTGCCTGTAACAGGATTATGAGTGTTAACAAACTGGTGGGAGTTCTAATAATCTATCCTCTAACTTGATTGCAACAAATTTCTCATAAAATATTAAGCGGTTAAGGGTATTTTAAAGGGTGTGCAATGGGGAAAAGTTAAGCTTGAGGAAAAGTATGAATACTCATTAATGATATAAAGAACACAAACTGATAACAGTATTTTTCTGTTTGATGTCTGTTCTCTACGGATGTATCTCTAGTAGTGAGTACCAGTGGAAAAGACAATTGTTAAGAAATGTAGAGGAACTCAGAATATAGAATGAAGAAATACAAACCATTCTTTCCAACTTAGAGAAGAAAAAGAACTATGGCGCATTTTTCTATTTATGGCTTAGAAAATACTTTTAAAGATTGTTTTTACTTTGCAAATTAATCTCTTTAGCACTATATTAAAAAAAAGTCTTAAGTCTCCAGCAACAAATGTTTAATTCAAAGACTTAAAGCTGGCCTTTGAAAGAACCAATAGTAAGATGTAGCAACTATTATCCTGACCTCTTGGAAGTCTTTTTCTCTGTAATTTAATGTAATCTCTTTTAACTCTGGAAAGCGTCCTCGATATCTAAGCTATTTTTGTTATCATGTGACATCAGCAGAGACCTATGAGGATCCTGGCCTCCCTGGTTGTGATTGTACTGTAACTATACTCATATAATATGGAGGATCCAGACAGGACTGTAAAATGGAAATCTCTTTAAAATGGAGACCTAGGACAATATCAAAGAAAAGCACTCAAAAGGATTAAAATTTCTTTCTGAGTATTTGGATACTTTCATAAAAGTCTGAGAACTGTTGTAAGGCAGAGACTCACATTTTAAAATTTTTATTTATTTATTTTGTTTTTCCACAAATCTTCCAGCTTCTACTTTAATGCCATTTTCAGGAAAGAATCAAAACCAGACTTCTCATTCATAGCATGCAATTTCAATGCTGGAGTGAAGAAATGTGACAGAAAGAAATACCCATCAGCACCAAGTCAAGGGGAATATTGTAAATCATAAGGTAAGGAATGAGCATGAGGCCCGGATCAGGTTGAGCTACTCCCTCATCTGCAAGCAGCCAGCCATCAGCCCTTAGATGAGCAGAGGAGGAAGGGGAAGTTCTGCTCCATCAGTACAAACCAATCCCATTAAACACTTAAGCAGTGGTGAGTGAAAAATGTTTTCCCCTTTCTTCTTTTTTTTTGCCAAAAAGGGTGAAATTATTTACCTCATTTGTTATGTTGTGAATGTAATGATCTTTACAAACCAAAAAACTGTCCAGGAAGTTAAAAATTTTAGGTAGTGGGAAAAAGAGAATAGTAATATAAGTCTTAGCACAATTCAGCCATAGTTTCCTTAGTTCAAGACCTTACTTTGATGATAACCCAGTAGTGAACTATGAAGCTGTAGGATGTGCTAGTAAAGGTAAAACTGCATTCATCATACACTATCAGCTGTTTCATTTGATTCTTCCTCACCAATACATATTGTCCAGCTTTATTTGTAATTTTGAAGCCATTTCAAAAATGCTCTGAATTTTAAAAATACATTCAGAATTCTTTCCTCTAAATCTGGAATATTTTAACGTTAATTACAGTACTTTAAATCCTTGTATGTGTACTGTTCTGCCCTAGACACAGTTTAAGGGTAAGAAAATGGGGACATAATTCAAAATGTCAGGAAGATGCTTCTCCAGTACGACAGGCATTACAGTTAATACTCCTTGGTTCTTGATCTGAAAATAACAGCGTTGTTATTAAACAAGGCATTTAAGATAAACCCTTATGTTTCCTAGTGCTGTCTTTTGTCTAACCTGCCTGTGTAACCTGGAATACTGCCAATATAATGATTAAAAGTGCTATTATGCAATACTTTCAATTACAGTTGGGACTGTACAGGACTTATGGTGACTGAGAAGTAAATTTTATTGGCAGTAATTCATAGAAGTCATTCATGCTTAGCTGCTTTTGACGAATTAAACAATCCCAAGCTCATGCAATGATTGGTACTAATCAAAATAAGAGAAATGAGAAAAATACTGTGAACTACGCCAGTAACTGAAACAGGTGAAGTAATTCTTTTTCTAAATCACCTCTCTACAACAAAATGGCTTTCAGGAAACCTAGATGAATGTGCTTTCTCCAAAGAAGAGCCTGACCCTAGCATGAGTTATAGCAATTCAGTCAAGTCAAAGCTAAAAAATCCTTTTAAACATTTTGCAATCAGCTTCATAGCCTTCTCCTGGAGTATCCTTTACCTCAGGCAGCCACCCAGACAAACCTGGATTAAGCTACTACCCAAAACATAAGTGTCTGTTGTACACTCCCGATATGACCGTGCTCTTGAGTCTCACTAAAAGTTTGCAATGTACTCAAGTGTCATGCATGTTCTGAGCATGCACGCTTTAAAAAAAAAAAATCTATTTACATACTAAAATACGTCACAGATATAACTATATATATGGATACATACCTTCTTTAACCCCAGCACTAACTGAAAGTTAGACTCCACTGTTACATTTCAATTGGAAAGTGTTGTGGTTTTGACCCATTTGGCTAGCAGCAAACAAATGCCACACAGCCGCTTGCTCACTCTCCCTGCTCCACGGGTGGACAAAAACTGAAACCAGGACAGAGGGTTTTAGAGGGGGGTCTTTAAAGGCCTATCTGCTTTTTTAAGGTTTAAAAAGAAAAAAAAAAAAAGTCTTCTGACATAGTATAAACTCTGCAGAGTTAAACCTTCAAGTTTTTTGTCATAGCATAATTGTACTGCTTCCTCACTCACTTTTCAAACTCACATCCACAAAAGCCCTGCAAACTAGACAGTGTTTGTAGTGTACGCTTAAAAATATATGGACATATGTTTTGTTAACTTTAATTAATGGAATCAAATAAGCATGCATCCATTTCTGAAAACTCTTTCTTTATGAACTTGTATAATCTCTTCCCTACTTAAAAAACCAACAACAAACAAACCACAGAGCACTTAACATTTTTCCAAGGAAAATGTAGGGAAGGAATCAATTGGAATAGCTTTGTATTCAAAATCATCTGTGAAGCATCAAAGTTATGTTTGCTGGCATCTGTGCTCCAGCTGTGGAGTATGGAGCTTTTTATTTTTTCAATCGCGTTCCTTATTCCAGTGAGTATATACTTTGTTTTGTGAATTTACAGAGTTGGAAAGTGAATTCATCAGGGACTGTTCATACAGCCTTTAATGGAGTTTAACTAAAAGAACATGGCAATGTTAAAGCTTCACAGGACATCTATTTCACTGGATCTTGGTAAGTGACAATTTTACAGAAAGCTAGATTTGAATAAAAATCTTAGTTATTGAATTGTGTAAAGAGAAAAAGATGCCTAAAAAGACAACTAAACCAGCCAACAAACAAAAGCCCTTTGCATCCAATTATAAAAAAATCTCTCGTGGCAATGTTAACCAGTTCTTTGACTGTTGGGAATCCGTTTATGAGCAAGTCCTTATCATTTTTAAAAAGCAGTCAGAATGACAAAAAGTCTGAGACTGACCCAGGTGCCCCTGAAGTTAGAGGAAGGATAAATAGACTTCAAAGCCCTTTGGATGAGGCCCCGTTTTAGCAGTGACCATCAAGCACTAAAAACCACTTTGTGTGTCTGTGACTCCACACGAAATATAACATGATTTTGAAGAGCAACAGAAATCAAATGGTGTATTTTTCCATAACTTTCAAAGATCATGTATTCTGAGTCCTCTTGATTGACCCCTTGTAGCCACCAGAAGCTTGCCAGGGTGCCAGTGTAATATAGCTATTGCCCAGTTCAGCAGTTCTAAAAAGTCCCCTCCAGGAACTCACCTTTTGCCCTCAGCTAAGCAGACCAGGTTCCTGGTTTAGGTGGCCAAGGTTAAGAAACATGAATACAATTACAAAAATGACTGCATTTTGGCCAACCATTTTTTTCCAGAAAAAACATAAAAGAATTTTCTTCGCTGCTTTCTGCTCTCTTGGGAGGTGACTCCACTCAAGAGAAAAGAATTAAGGGACTAGTCCCTGATGTCTTCTCTGCAGTACAAATGAACAAAGATAGCTGAGTTCAGTAAAGCTACTGATGAGGGAACTGAATCAGGGACATCAACCAGCAGAGTGCTACAGGAGGGAAGCTCATCATGGGCACTGTATTAGAGGCAGAGAGCAAATGCTTGCTGTCAATCAAGAAATCTGAGGAAGGGCAAAAAGAAATCAGCAGAACTAAACAGTAGGTAGAGAAAGGTCATTAAAAGCATGAAGCCACTCTTCAAAAAGCTGAAGTCATGTACCAATGAAAATGGAATGGAAAGAATAATGAAATCTGGCATATTAAATGGAAAAACACAATAAGATTGGCCAGAAAAGAATTCAGGAAGGAACTTCAAAAGGTATAAAAGCTAAAACTCAATGTTATTTCAAGCACATCAGAGACAGAAAGATTGCTACAGAATCTAATACATTGTAAAGACATACAAGAGGCATTTAGAAATGGCAAGACCACAGTAGGCTGTGTTAGTTGATGAGGTTAAGGAATAGGCAAAATGAACAAAAAATGCCACCAAAGAAACAGAAATAAGTAAACTGATACTAGTGGCACACAGCTTCTTGCTTAAAATTACCTTCCTCTCTGAGGCCCGGAAGATGGTAAATGTGACACCAATTTTTAAATAATTCGGAAATTTCAGGGAAAGTATGAAACAATGAGCATGACATCTGTTTTGGGCAAATCAGGGGAAATGATAATAAAGCATGAAAATAAGTGGACACATGAACAAATACGACCTACTGGAGAACAAAATTATATACCCTACCTTTGTATAAAAGGAAACCATGAACCTATGAGAATCTCTGAAGGAGACAATAAACATATAGATACAGGAGGTAAGTCGATACTGTTTACCTCAAATTCAAGAAGACATTTCACAATGTCTCTCAAAGTCTCTTAAGGAAACTTGCAGCCACAAGCTAAGAGAAAAATCATTATCCTTTCACAGATAATTAACGGCTTAAAAGATGGGAAATGGAAGAGAGGAATAGTTAGAAGAGAGGAACAGACTAGTTATCCTCAGGATATTCAACTCCCTGAGCTGGCAGACAGGGACAAAGAGCAGAATAACCTTCCCACAATTCAGGAGGAAGCAGTTAATGACCTGCTGTGCCACCTGGACACACACAAGTCTATGGGGCCAGATGGGATCCACCCAAGAGTACTGAGGGAG
>NW_010134668.1:0-44428 GCF_000699245.1 Pterocles gutturalis
TGTACCACGAAGCGTACGATCCTCTGGCACCAGCGCGTTTTGGTGTCGGGTGCCCAGATCTTAAAATCACTCGAGGGTGGCCACCAGACATGGGAGGCTCCTGCTCCCAGCCCGGCTCACCCCTCTGCTCCCGTGCGCCCGGTGTCCCTGGGGAGGGATTTCACCCCACAAACTGCCCAGCTCAGCACTGCCTTCTCCTCCCCACCTCCCTCCCCAGGTGCGAGGTGCGGCCAGGACCTGAGTTCCTCACCCGATCCTACCTCTTCTACGCCAACCGCCTCTTCAAGGCTTACCAGTTCTACTACTGGGACCCCTCCTGCCGCGACCCCTCCTACTCGCTGGTCATCAAGGGCAAGCTCCGGCTGCGCCAGGCCTCCTGGATCACCCGCGGGGCCACCGAGGCGGGCTATTACCTCCATAAAGTCACAGCCAGAAAGCCATGCGGGAGGTGGCCTCTTGGATCAACCAGACCTCCGGGGAGGGCTGCAGCGGGTTCCTGCCCCCCGGGCGCACCTGGGCTCCCGGAGCCCTCTACGAACTGCTGAGCGCCAAGACCGAGCGCGACTGCACGGCCGCCTTGGGCTTCGCCATGCACGAGCTGAGCCTGGTGCGGGTGGAGCAGCACTACCAGCCCTTGCTGCAGCCACAGCAGAGCGGGAGCCGGCTGGTGGAGGAGCTGTACTTGGGGGACATTCACACCGAGTGGCTGGAGAGGCTCCACTACCGACCCACCGGTTATCAGCGACCTATGCAGAGCGCCGTGGTAAGGATGATGCCGTTACGTGGTCCCTTTGTCGGTTCATGGGCTTTGCCAAGCACGTGTGGTTTCTTCACTGTTAAAATACCACCTGCCTCCCCTTAGCCCCCTCGCTGTCCCGCGGACACGCGGGTGGGGTGTGGGGCTGTACGTGCGGGTTCCCTGGGGGCTGCCAGGTGCTCTGCAGCACGTGGGACTCACCCTCTCCCATACCGAGCGACCAGAACTGGGCTGGGTGGAAGCTCAGCAAAACCAGCATCAGAAACAAGCCGTGCTGGCATGGGGCTGGAGTTAGTGGCTTTCAGTTGGCTCAGTTTTTTCCTAGGAAATGCAGTTTCCTAGTTGCCCACACCGAAGACAGTGAAAGCTTTGGGCTGTGCAGCAGTAGAGGCTGCCTGCGCTGTTGTTTGCCCTCCTCCCCTCTCTTCTGCTCTTTGCTCCAGGTTGAGAGAGGAGCGAGGAAGCAGCATTTGCCATTAAATCATTAGTCCTTGCTGTAATGCCATTAGAAGAGGAAGTTGCCCTGAATACAATTATGTTATTACACAGAAATCAAACTTTCATTTTTACATAAATAAAACTGAACAGGAGACTTGATTGCCTTTTATTTTATATTATTTTATTTTGCAGCAGGTTAGTTTATAACCAGGAAAGCCCATTTCTATCTGAACCATAGCTAATCAAATGCAAAAATGATTGAGCAGTGAGATGGGGTGAAAAAACCTCTCTGAACTTTACCACATAGAACTGAGGTAACTGAAAAAAATTATTTTGGGGGCAGCATTTCCCCACACCCTGAACTACACCAAGTGAACTCGGAAAAACACAGAGCAGCACCCCTCTCCCCCTCCAATGTAACATTCTCGAATTGGTTAAACTTGTATTATCTTGGGCCAAAACCATATATATCTGAGCAAAACCAGATGGTAAACATAAACACTTTTAAAAGTTAATTAAAAACTAAACTTAAAGATACTGAAATCCACTCTCTGAATATAGCACGGTAATTAATCAGCTAACAGCTCTCCAATGGACCAGCACATGGTGTCACCACTTGGTGATAATTAGAAGCTGCCATACATTAGAAATAACTTCACACGATTGATTTAAGCAAGTAAGATTTTTGGCTCCATGTCTGCAGTGATAATTTTATGGGGCACAGGATTTTTCTTTTTTTCTTTTTTTCTGAACCAACATCCATTTGCTTGCAGTAGTGAGAGTCACACAGCTATGTTAGGAATTATTTTTTAACCCTCTTTATGAAAATAACACTCTTTTTTCCCTTAAATTTATATCTGTTTTAAAGAAACCCATTCTCCCCAAATTACCTTTCATTATCAAAGAATTTCCTGTCTAAGGAGAGCATATATATTTGCCAACTTCTGGGATTATTTAGCCGTAATGTACTGTGTACTGTCAGCACTCATTAACGTGACAGTAGCAGTAAAGCAAGCTGAAAATGACTAAATTACAGTAGGCTCCAATCAACCCGCATGTAAATTACCCACCCTACAGTTAACTACTGAGTTATTTAACCTTGTTGCTTGTGACAGCTCAGTAAAGATTAGCTCGTATCCTAGAAAACGATATAATGTTCAAACCGTGGTTATTTAAAAATAAATCATTTGTGATATATGAAGTATAGGAAAAAGTTCCAAGCTGCACAAAAAACCTCCTGGCGCTGGATCGGCTGCGGGACTGGTTTGGCTCAGAGCTCTGCACGAAGCACAGGCAGAGAACCAAAGGTCAGGTCCTGCTTTCGGAGGGGGTCCTTGTCCTCTCCAATGCGATGCCCGTTCTGGCTGCTCGGTGCAAACCCGTGTCCCTCCTTCCCAGCCTCACCGCTCCCGGTGACCAGCAAACGCAGCCGCGAGAGCATGGGCAGGGGTCTGTGCGGGGGCACAGGAAGGGCTTGAGGGGGAAGCAGAACTTTTGCTTTTGGCCGTCCTGGAGGTGCTGCCACCACCGTGATGCCGTACAGCCAGCGAAGCCTCCCTGCAGTTGGGTTCCACAGCCTTTTCCATTGCTGAAACGCATGCGCGGGTTTTTCCCGAATCTGTGCAGAGATGCGCTTGGTGGGCTGACTTCTCCCAGCACCCTCATCCTCCCCCATGGGTAAGCGCAGCAGGTTGCAGGGGAAAACTCGCAGGGAGCAAGCCTGATGTCCCGAGGGAGCGTTCTCTGCCCTTTCGGCAGCTCTGCCCATGCCCTGTCCTCGCTGCAGCCTGTCCTGAGCGGCCCGGTGCAGGGCAGAGCTCAGCCTCCAGCACCACCAGCCCTCTCCGTCCTTCCCCGTGTACCAGAATAGCCAAGAGCCAGGGCAGCACTTTATCTCTCTTAATCTGCTCGGGTGTCTCAGGCCAAGTTCATGCAGTTGAACACTCCGGTGCAGCACAGGGGAGTTTGACCTTGTTAAATGTTCTGAAAGGGTTTTTTGCTTATCAGGTTACAAAAACATTTTTTTTTTTGTCTTCTGCAGCACCATGTGCATCCTTGCCCAGCCTGTGGGATCATCTACAGAGCCGACGAGCACCACCCGCCCATCCTGCCCGCCAGAGCCCAGCTGCCCATGCGGCTCAGCGGCAGCTGGGTGAGCACGCACTGCGAGGTCCGTCCTGCCGTGCTCTTCCTCACCCGCTACTTCATATTCCACGGCAACAACCACACCTGGGAAGGGTATTACTATCACTACTCCGACCCGCTCTGCAAACAGCCGACTTTCACCATCTACGCATCCGGGCATTACACCCAAGGCATCCCCTCCTCCAAAGTGAGAGGTGGGACAGAGCTGGCTTTCAAAGTCACGCAGGCTCGGGTGACGCCCATGGACCAGGTGACAGTGATGATGCTGAACTCCTCAGAACCTGGAAGCTGTGGGCTGACGAGCTCCTGGAGCGCTGGGGTGGAGCAGGATATAACACCCACAAATGGCTGTTTGGCTTTGGGCATCAAGCTGCCCCACACTGAGTACGAACTTTTCAAAACGGAGCAAGACACGAAGGACCGCAGCCTGCTGTACATCGGCGAAAGGCCCACGGATGGATCCAGTCCCGACAGCCCCAACAAGCGACCCACGTCCTATCAGGCACCTCTGATTCAGTGTGCTGGAGCGCCAGAGGAATTCTCTAACTATCTTAGTCTGAAACACTTGGGAAGAAAGGACTCTAATGGGAATGAAGCACTAAAACCTCTGCCTGTGGCCTTTCTATTGTTTATAGCACTTCTGTGTTTGAGATGGGACTAGTTATCTATTCAGGTACAGCACAGAATTCAGAGTCGTGGTGCTAGTGTGATTTTTATATCCTGCAAATGAGCACATCTGGAATCAGTTTTACTCAGATTTGGAAACACTTTTTAAAAACACTCAACAACAGTGAACGAAGCCAAGAAGATATGCCTGACTACATACTGTTTGTCCTGTGGCTTTATTGCCTAATCTCCCCTCCTCTGCGCATACCGATTTAATGTAGTGACATGGATGCGCTGCACATGGCAATAGATAATTTAGCAATGTGAGGTGGGGGGGGAGGGACATCAATTACCATTGCTGCTTTGAGCTTTTGACATTGCTAAGATTTAATCAAGAGCTTGATTCAGATGTAATTCAAACATCCAAGGTGTCAGCTGCTGAGTTTCTTTGAGGTTAAGTTGCCTCTCATGATACTCCTTATTGCTGTTCCTGCAAATTGAATCTGCGGAGTCAGGCAGCAGCAGATAAACAGTCAGCAAGTGCTCTTGGTAAGGGCACCGTTAATCACGCCCTTCTCAGTTTACAGACATTTTCTACGGTTTTTGTGTGTACGTACGCACACAAAAATGCGACACACAATCAACTTACGTGCATACAAACAGCAGCCCTCACAGAGCTTCACCTCCACAGACGGTTATGCCTGACCCTGGTCACAAAGGAAGACACAGTAAATGGAAAAGTCTTCTGTGCACAACTGCTCCAACGTTCAGCATCACCTAGCTGCAGACACCGCATCCTCGCTGCATTATTCGGCTTTTCCAGTGCAGTACTGGCCTGTGCTTTGGTACACCAGCAACGCCCCATGTTCCAGCAGGCAACGGCACCACCAGGCAATCGCGACTCCCACTCACCAGGCACCGAGCAAAGCAAAAGATCTCTTACAAGTCTTCTCAGGCCGTATATTTTCGCTGTCTCCTTTTTAGAAAAGTGTACTGGCATCGCAGTTGTTAATCCAGCTCTCCTTTCAATCCGAATGTCACTGCAGCCGCACTCCTGTAAAGACGTTTTATAAACCTGCCTCTGGTGAACGATGGGCTGAGGAGACACTCGAGTCAGCACAGTCAGGTCAGACTGATTTCTACTGACAAGAAGAAATTACATTCCCTGTCTGCTGCAGCTCAGAAGCTATCACTTACTTGGAGATGACCTCCTCTCAGTAGCTAAATCCTCTCCAAATAAGCCTATCTATCTTACTCACAAAGGATATTTTGTTAAACCAGCTATGCAATAGCTACCTTCTTAATGCTGTATTTACGAACTTGCAGCTTGTACTTAGATAAATTATGGGGTTTATAACATAATATACTTTTGGGGGATCTGTACATTAATAATTCAAATGAGATGCTTATTAAATACATACAATTGTGACATAAATGTTTTAGTCATGTTCACATGTTCCAGGCATGACCAAACAGGAATCATGCACACGAACAGTTGTACTTCTAAGACGATGATACACAAACAGGCCAGGCTGGGCTACCTCGCCTTCAGTTCCCTCTGCAGTAGTGGAGAAGGAGCCTTCTCCAGGAGCGAAACACCTCCCTAAGAGTTGGGTTTTTTGTTGCCAGCTACTGTGCAGAGATTCACAGGCAAAGGTTTGAACAACTGGAAGTGCATCTTGGGAAATGTGGCGTCCCCTTTGGGATGTCCCCGTTGAGATGCATCGGGGCAGGTCAGGGCTAGCACGACTCCATCTCACGTGAACCATTCATGCAGCAGAGCTTCTTCGTCAGCAGACCTGTTTCCCATCACCATGCTGGAGCGGTCGCTCGCTGCAGCCTAGGGGAAAAGGTTCTGTGACTCGGATCAGCAAGTGACGTGTTTCTGCAGGACCCAAAGACATCCATGGCAGAAACACGACCAGCCTTGTGCGGTCTTCGGAGGGTGGGTGGAGGAGGGGGATGGCAATTCCTGCCCTACATTTACGCCCAATCTGTGTGCAGATACCTTTTTTTTTTTCCATTTATATAGTACGGAAATGTATTAAACTCAGCAAGTGTTCAGATACTGTGTGATATAAGAACTCCAAGAGCACAGATCCTTTCAGGGTGGTGATGGGAATACCATGACGTAAAAAGACAACATCACATACTTACACAACATATGCACCAAACACTTGAGAGAGCTCCCACCTCCTCGGGTAGCAGGTCAGCCACCACTCCGCTCCCAGAGCACGGGATGCTCAGACACCTCTACAGCTCTGCACGATGGACGGGCTACGCTGACTAACCTTCCCCAGGAAAGCCTCACCAGGAGCCTCTTTGTCCTCTCCTCCCCCCCTCTAAGTATATTTCTGAAAGAAAAAACAGCCATGAAAAAGCTATTTGCATAAATATCGTAACTTTTATTGTTCTGTTCACAGTTTTTGGAGAAACATTCCTAAATTACACAGCTGTTTTCTCTCAAGAATTTGTGCCTTTTCCAATTTGAATATGCCTGGCTTCGACTGCCAGTTAGTGATTCTTGTTGTGTTGCTCTTTTTAAGATCAGAGAGCTGCAGTGTTCAGTATTTTCTCCCCGTGAAGGTACTTGTGCACTGTAATCAAGACATTCTCCGTTTTGGTAGATAAACTCAGCCAACTGAGTTTTCTCTCTCACCCTCTCTAACGCATTTTCACACTCCACCAGTAATTTTTGAATCTTTTTTTTGCATCCATTCCAATTACTCAGCTACTCTTTTAAAATGTAAATATCCAAACTGCATCCAAAATTCCCACCTCTCACAGCTGAGACATGCAGAAGTATAATCACTTACTGCGAACGGTAATTAAAAACAAGAACACATTCCTATTCATTAGTCCTTCACCCTGGGACTGCACTGGGAACGCACGTGGAGCTCTTACTCACTCTGGTCCCAAGTATGAATATTTTTGCCATGTTAACATTGGTTTTGTATCTGTTTTCACCGCTGATCTGGAACCGCTGAACCATACTGGGTCCCAGCAGAACCCCTCCACGAGCACCCCGATCTCATCATGGTTCTTTTTGAACAACCTTCTAAAAGGTCAGAGGTCAGAAAACGCCAAGCTTTGCAGGGGCCCAGATACACTTGTTTCACTCTAATCCCAAAGAAAACTGAAAAACAACGAAGTGACTTACATCACGTTCCTCCATTCACATTCATCTCCTTTTCCATCCCCTGCTGGCAATGCCACACCAGCCAAGCACTTCAGCTGTCCTGTCCCGATTGCCATCCTTCTCGTCAGCAGGTCAGGGATTGCCCCAGGCAGCTCCCCCTGAAGTACTGACACAAGGTTTCTAGACCTACTGAATTCAAAAATGTTAATTTTTAATATTATGGGTTGCTAACGAATGGCATCACCTTTCCAGTTGCCTTACATCATCACTATCAGTTTTACTGCCTGCACCTGGTCATGGTCCTTATCCTACCACACCGAATTCACAGAACCACAGAATGGTTTGGGTTGGAAGGGACCTAAAGATCATTGAGTCCCCCCCCCCTGCCATGGGCAGGGACACCTCCCACCAGCCCAGGTTGCTCAAAGCCTCATCCAGCCTGGCCTTGAACCCCTCCAGGGATGGGGCATCCACAGCTCCCCTGGGCAACCTGGGCCACTGCCTCACCCCCCACACAGTGAAGAATTTCTTCCTAATTTCCTCTAACTTCAACTCTATCGCCCTCTCCAAGCACTCCAACCCATACGTTTTTCTTTTCCTTTGGCTATAGCTTTCCTTATTCATTTTCTGCACTTCATAACTCTCATTTTGAGTTGATTGCTGTCTGCTTCCCTTTTTCTTATTTGTTTTATATTACTTTACATCTAATTTTTCCCTTCATTTCATCACTGAAACAGGATGGGCAGTTAGCCAAAGTCATCCCCCTTCTTGATTGCAAAATTGTTGGGGTTTTGCCCATTTAATAGCTTTCACTTAGGTGCCAATTCTAATTCAGTTTTCCATTCAATTTCTTCTTCGTTACCAGATTTGATATAAAATTTGCTCAGCTATGCCCTTTTGAGGCACCAGTTCCATTTATTAGCAGTTGCATGGCTGTACTCCCAGCCTGAATGTGATGAGGATTCCACAGGAACCACTCGCTCCTAGTTCTGCGATTCATTGATCTTTATCTGACATGAACAAGACAAAACCAAATAACTTCATGTTTCATGTCTAACACTGTATTAGAACAGGTCTAGGACACAGACAACAAACATTAGTCCTGACTACTGGATTCCTTTCCACTGTAAAATAAATGCATGTATGCCTTTTTATTCTACCTGTGAAGAAAAAGCAAGCTAGCAGACGCACTGGCAGGTTAGTACCAGCTGAAAGTCAGTGGTAACGGGCACATGTGTCTTGGAAGACTCTTCTCCATTCACTTCTTATGTAATACTTCTCAAGAGTTTAATCATTTTTTTAACCACTCCAAAAATGAGAGAAAAAGAAAACAAAAATTTAAACACTCTATTTACTAGCTTTCTGCACTGGTCTAGACGTGAAAGTCTCTGATACCTTCTTTAATATCATAAGCTACTCAGACAAGTTGCCTTTGCAAATTTCTGCCTCTCTAGCAGGCACAAAAATTCAAAACACAAGACGAGTTTGCCAGCCAAATGCAGTCATGGGTCTGATCTCTTCACGGCTCAGTTAACGTAACTTCTTTTTCCAATCAGCCATCCCCATGCCCCTCTGTTTCAAGTGCCTTAGAATGTATTTTGCATTCTATAGTCCACGAACAATTCTTAAACAACACACAAAATAGTTTTAAACCACTTTTGGATATGTGAGCAGCACTGAGCTAGTGCTTCATTTGATGAGCAATCCCCACGGAACAGAAAAGCACGCCAGCTACTATCAATAAATACCTGCATTGAAACAGCAGGAAAAAAACTGGAGACGGAAAGGAGATGGTTGACCAGACCCATTGCTCCACACTCGACATCCAGTGAAGAGGAACAGATTTGGGGAAAGGCACCTGGGAGCAGAGCTGGACGTGCCGAGGGAACGCGCTGCCGGGCAGCCCCAGCGTGCTCCCGTGGGACACAAGCCTGGGACAGGCAGCTGGGGAAGAGCGAGACTGGGAGGGAAAATCAATAGGCAGCAGAGAAGAAAAGCCAGTTACAGACACTGGGCTGGACATCGGTTTCTTTGCCAAGGAGCAGTGAAGGAACAAGCATGACTTGGGTTGAACCAAAGGGCTGCGGGAGGGAACAGAGTGAGATCTGACAGCTCAGGCAGAATAGATCAGGAAAGAAATAGAGCAGGAGAGTCTGCAGCCTTCACAGAAACGCTCTTTTGGGCTCAGAACTGAAGCAAAAATTCCTGGCTCCAATCACACTTCTGTGTGGCCTCTCAGTGAAATGCGAAAACAAAAGTTCCAGCTTCAGCTCAGTTACTCACCACGACTCGTATGCTCAGGTCAGAGCCAGTGGCCACATGCAGAACATGGATTCCATCCTGACACACACATGGGTTACACCTAATACCATGATGCCATTTTTTAAGTTAAACTTTTAAAAACCTCATTATATGTATCTTAAGAGAACTTAAGGTTATGCGAGGTCAGGCACCCAAAGCGGGGCCCTTCTGGATGCCCTTGGGGCAGCCTGAGCTCAGGGTTTGACCCAGTACCGTGCCTTCAGCAGATACTGCAGCGTACCCACAAACGTGGCCAAACTAACGGTGCACAGGCAAACTTGGTTTTGCCATTTCCTAACTTGAGTGCTTGACTTTGTACAGCCTTCATAAAGGTCTTTTAAAAGTAGTTGTGTGTGGATAATTGTGTGTGGGAATTGTGCCAACTCAAACATGAGGGAGTTCAAGAGGCTTTTCTAATCTTGTGAGTTTATCCACTGAAGAAAAAGATTTGATTAAAAAAATGAGGTACAGCTAAACTGGGAACAATACTTTCCTACAGGCTGTTCTTCAGTTCTTCATAGGCACTTCGAAATCTTGAAAAAAAAAATATCACAAAATTAGGAACTTATTAAACAAGAATGAAATGTTCCAAAGCAGAAACATAAACAGAAATGCCAGATGTATAATGTCAACTTGTAATATGCGGCTTCAATTAATTCTTCTTAATTCATTTGTTTTCTTAACTTCTTTTGTTTTGCCATCTGGAAAAGGCCATTTTCTAACGACAGACCATAAGAGAAAAGATCCAAAGTTCAACTTTGCTTCAAGGAAAAGCAGCCTTGTTTCTGTGCTCACAGACTCAGTGCTCCTGTCTGTAGTTCACACTCACGCAGATGCTTCAGGACAAACTGACGCCTGGACTGGGAGGCAAAAAGATCTACACGGAAGTTTGGTGAAGTTTTCAGAAGTTTTACTCCCCAAAGAACAAACGCGAAAGCAGTTCTGTACAAGGAGATGAAGCCACAGGAAACGGCAGAGTAAACGACAGGCACATAGTCATTGTGGAAGTGTGCAAGTGCATGCCTGCTAGAATACTACATGTAAGAAATTAATGGCTGGCTCTTGCTTCTGTTATTTTAAAAAATAATCTACATTTACCCAGTAGAAAAAATCAACCCATTAATAAAACAAACAGATTTTACAGTCAGGCAGATTTGAGTAGTGAAACACACAATTACTTTGTTCTCTGAAGCTAATAAAAATAAAAGTCAGTAACAGCACAATGAGTAATGTCACTTTTGCACTGACACCCATTAGACAAAGTGATTCAGCATCCATGAAGCTGTCAGCATAATAAAAAGAAATCTTAATTGGACATGGTCAAAGGATCAGCATTGCCCTGCTTGAACAATAAATCCCACTATTTATTTAACGGTAACAGAAGATTTACACCAGCATTGTATCACAGTCATCTTTCAATGACGTGTATCTAGAGAACCGCTAGGTTTCACCATATGAGCAAGCAGCCTTGCTCAGTAGTTGCTTTTATTTCTAAAATGCCTAAATATGGGTTTATACAAATATTTTCTAATTAAATTTACAGTAAATTTGTAGACATGTATCTGATTACAAAGAATAGTAACTTCCACATACGGTATTGACCTAGTCTCGCTCCTGTAGATTACTTTCTTCTTTTTATATTAGTGTTTCTATTAAAAAAAAAAATCCCAAATATGTACACTGACATTCACTCACCACCTGTCTCTTCTCAACTTGCTCACTTGAGGATTTGAGTAATGCGTGCTAACCCATTTTCAAACAATGAAAAGGGGCTCTCCAACCCAAGCTGCTCCAGCGCTGCAGTGAAGTGCTATCGCAGCTGTAGCACAGCCCCAGCAAACACGACGTTCAGAGTGCTGGTTTTAAGTGTTCTTTAATTTCAAACGGAGGGATTTTTGGTTGTGTTTTTTTCTGTTACTTTATATAGAAAGCAGAACTCAAGGTACGGCATTTCAGGACATCATCTAGGGCAAGAGAAGTATAGTTTCAAAAACTTGGAATACTACAGTTAAGTCACTATGTGCCTGAGAATTAAGGAAGCGTTCCAATTCAGAGACGGAAGTGTCATACGCATTTTCTAAAGGGAGGACAGCGTTTTCTTGCATCAGGCAGCTGCAACATCAAGTATTTTAAGACATTAAAACCCCATTTTCATGCACACACCGCTATGTAAATGTGCTGACTGCTAAATCAAGATTAGAATAAGAATTGCAAGTTTACATGTGCAGCGAATACAAACCCTTCGTAGTTTATTGGTGAGAAGAAACTCTAGTGATTTGCAAAGTGGGATTACAACTTTATCCCACTAACAGCATTTCAGGAGAAAATAGTAACATGGAATACTGCCATCAAGCTATTACAATCCTGCATTTTTGGAAAACTACATTACAGTGCATCCATCCCTCTCAACAGGACACACATGGTATTATCTCGCTCTTCGATCCCTACGGCTGTGCAACAGGAACTGGAACCTGGGCGCCTGGCTTGCATATACAATTGGGAGAGTTGTGCATCCACAGCTGACAGCTGCCAATACAGAGCAATTCTCATGATCATTCATGCATGGAATATTTGCTTTAAGATGCAGATAACTACATGAAAATAGTAGACACCTTTTTCAATTCATTTCCCAGTACTAGGCTTCAAGAGATTTTAGATACCTATTGGTAACAGATTTGCCCAAAGAGTGCAGACAGGAGCGTAAAGCTCCACGAAGTGAAGACCACCTCAGCAGCCTCTCTCAGCAGTAAATGTATATGCAAGTGGGTATCTTAAAAGAACAGTAAGGACAATGATTACATTAAGTAATAACTTGATTTGCACTATCATGCATCAACTTAGTTTTCTAATATCTGGTGTTGTGTGAGGACACCAGACAATAATCTTATTTAGAAACTCTATGTTTCACGCATAACTTCCTAAGATAGACAATGCCCTCCAAAATAATTACCTTTCTATGAATACTTAATGAGAACATTTGCTCTGGTGTCATCATGTAAGGAACAACTTACAAAAGATCCAGGTGTCTAAATATATTTTTGCAAGGTATATACAAGACTGGCCTCTTAGGAACCTTAGAAGAAAAAACATCCCTAGTTTTCTTGCTACTGCATATGAAAGCAGGGTCTGGTGAAACAGACAGGTAAGAAGGATTCCACTGATCAGTCATTTTATTTTAAGCTCAGCAACAGCAAAGCCTTATACAGACAATTCAGTGCTACTGTCTGTTCAGGCTGTTGTCCGAAATGATTAGGAAAGACCTCAGAACGTTAAGTTCCAAAATACAAGCAGTTAATTTAAGAGTCCCGTTTAGGACTGATGGTGTGGGTCAGCCCCAACGGCAGACTGCAGTCGTGACCAACAGATCCTGACCTAACTCAGCTCCTTTGTGTGCTGGTCTCCTAATCACACGTTTGTAAGGCATCTAGCAGAGCACAAGAGTGCTCTCTGGGACCTCTTTATAATCCTGGAGTGCAATCAACAGGAACAACTTTGCTCACAAATGACTTCAACTTCCAAGTTGTCACAGATCATGAAGAAGTAACAAACGCTGGAAGGAGGACAGACATTCTGCTGGCTTTCCCCTTCACTGGGGAGATGCCTACACCAGCGAAGTCAACTGTGCTAGCTAACAGTGTGTGTAAAATTTGCCTGGAACATTTTATAGATACAGATATACTCACAAGAGACCTGTTTAAAGCTTCGATCCTCCCCCTTTACCTTGTAAAGACAGCGGGTTTTTTTTTTTTTTTCCAAACAAATTATTTTGAGGCTGTGTTCAGGGCTCTCAAAAAAAAGTTAATTTTTTTTTTAAAGCACATTAGGAATTCAGCTCTTCTGATAACACATTTTTAGCAAAATCAAGATGTTTACATCTTCTTAAAAAATTAATGCATAGCTCAGTTTCCTTTCAGTAAAGGCTTTCTCAAGTATGTTCTTCAAAGCCGTGATAACTAATTTTGTAACATCACTTACAACCTTGTCTCTAAAAAGGTTCTTCCAAAGTGTCATGTAGAAGTTTTCATTAGCTTCTACTGCCCAGAAAGCGTACTCTGCCCACTTTGTCACACTGATCTCACTGGTTCATTCTTTCCAGCTCATCTCCCACCTCCTTGGCCCTTTACAGGCATACTTCAACCACTCTGTAACTTCCATCCTGAACAAAGCCCCCGCATTTTAAAATGCTAAAGACACACCTCTCAGTTCTGCTGAATCTTCTAGAGGTACTTCCAGAGTTGTGTTCATAAGCTGAACACCACCAGTTAAGGTTTTTTTCCTCCTATTTTCTTATTAAGCCTCACATAAAATTCTCCTTATTTGCAGTTGCAAAGCAGGAAACCCTTGAGACACAAGTGGAACAAATATAAAGGTCAGTAAGTGGAGACAGGCTGCAGCCCAAACAGCTTTCTCAAGAAATCACAGAAATAATAAAGGAATGAAAGAAGTAACATCTTTTAAAAGATGTATCTTAATCCTGAAAGCTGTTACTAAAACCTTTGTCACCAATGGTTTTTGGACCTACCGCCTAAGAATATCCAGGAATCTACCTGCTCAAAAGCTATTTCATCTACTGAAGTTCAACACGTTAACACACACTGAGTTTATGTATTTTGTAAGAAAAGTATCCTTAGGAGCAGTACTACCTTAACCTTACTTTCGATGTGCTATCAAGCATCTTAACTACTGAACCCAACTACACTGAAAAGAGGGGAGTTACCTTGTACCTCAGCAGTCAGCATGGTTACTCTGAACACTTATGTAATACCAGGCTCATGATGGGGTGGTTTGGACTGATTTTAAAATGAGGCTGGAAAAAAAAAAATTCATCCTGAAACAAGGCAGCAAGTTTCCTTATTCCATAAACAAACTAAGATGAAAGAGGCTACTGTTTCCACCCCCCCTCTAAAACTGTGAGAAGATGACAAAAGTAACAAAGGAAACATTAATTTGGGGGCTTTATTTAATTTTTCTTTTCTTTTTTTTTTTTCTTTTTTTTTTAAGATGCTACATAGTCAAACAGGATTGGTCTTTTACGGCATAGGACTAGTTTACTACTAATATTTTTTCCCCTAGATAGACTTATTTACATACAAAAACAGTTTCCTGACCACTGTTTCTCCAATGCTCAGATGATCAAAACTCCCAACAATTGTGTAGTGCCCAAAACACCAGGAGGCAGAAGAATCTCACATCACTACAGCAGCAAATTTTTAGTTCTAGTCACTGGCTTTAAACAGGTGCCTCTCCATACCACATAGTATTAGTCAATTTGTGACAATAAGGAAACATGAGATGAAATACATTAAATAAGTTAAATATGCATTAAACATCTCTGAATAACATTTTAATTCAACTAAATGAACCAACAGCAATGTAGCTTGGTCCCTTTATGAGAACAAGGCATTGACCTTTATTCCAAATGAGCGCCATACCAGTCAATATATGTCCCTTAACGATGCCTAGCACATTCAGCATTGCCACATACAATTCTTTTCAGCTTCTCACTATTCATTTAAGTGCCAAGAAATTGGTAACTTGCACAGAGTTGAAGACACTGACAGAAACTGTTAAATTTATGAGCAGAATGGTGGATTAACGTATTTTACAGAAGTTATCAACATCTCCTGCCTAACCCAGCTCCAAACATCCAATACGGCCAGCTCCAGCAGTGGAGGAATAGTTTTTTTTCTATTTTTCTTTTTTTTTTTTTTTTAAAAAGAGGTAATCCAGCAACATGTACCAGGGTCTAAGAATGTTTAAAATGACATATACAATATTCCATTGTAGTGTTAAATCATGATTCTCCCCCCTTCATCAGTGAAGAATATTCTCTTTCATTCACTCATTGTACATTTTAAACTTTCTAGATTATGTTACATAGTATTTGTGCAGGGGTAATTTAAAGGCAAGACCTGTGAGATGTCATACATTAATTTTTTTTTAAACATTGTTATGAATAAATTTAATCCAATGATATGGCAGAACCATCAAACCAATTTACAATTTCCAGCATGCTGCCTCTACAAGGCTATTTTTCCTATAATTACACCAAAGACAAAGAACAAAACCACCAAAGCAAGTAGTCTGGAGCTGAACCCTTCGTCCTTGACAACGGCTGCAGAAGCAGATATTGGGTTGTTTGTCTGGGGTGCCTTCCTCATCCGCAGTCCATCTTCTTCCTGAAAGAATACATATTGATTATTTCTAGTGAAAAAAAGCTTTGAATATTCACCCTTATCACATTTATTTTAGGTGGGCATAATAAAATGGGTGAAAGCGAATATACAGCTAATTCAGAGCTCTAGATAAGCCTGAGAAGGTAAGGGTAGTGAAGTAGGAGAGGAATTTTGTATCTACTTTACCAGCAGAGCAAAAAACCATATGTTCTTGGAATTTTTCTCCTGCTGACTAATGTTACAGGGGAAGCAATGAGGAAGCCTACACGAACACTTGCCCAAAGTCTGGAGACAGCTCTAGAACGTCAAAAAGAATGAGGGAGGGAATAGCACGAAGATGCTTTTCTTGCTCTGTAAGCAAACATAGTGCTGTTGGGGAAAATACTTTTCAATATTACTAAGGTTGTGAAAAATATGCAACTTTAAGGCAATTATACTCATCATTCCCCTAGTTAGATGTCACAAGCAAATTCTGCCAGCATTTGAAGGGAAATGTATTTCCCCCATCATATTAATGCTGACATTTTGACATGAAACTAATGGCAATAATTGGGATATTTTCTTGGCATGAGTTTGACAGCTCTCTTGATTTAAAGATGTATGAGACAACAGGTAGAACAACATTGTAACATCAGATGTTACCATGTCAAGTGGAGGTGATGTTCCCCACATCTTGATCTAAACTGTTGTGCAGCACAGCTGTGTGTTAGCACACTCCACACACACACAGACACAAAGCTCTTTAGGAGATGGTCAAGTGAGCCTTTTGTGACAGCTGAAGCAACAGTGTTAGACTTTATGTGATACAGTATTATAGTGCAAAAGTATAAGATCCTGAAGCAAAAGCTTCCAGTCTATACCCAAAGAAATACTCAAGAAATAGAATTGTAGTAAATGTTACTGCAGCCTTAAAAATTGTCAGATAAGTGAAATTCAAAAGGCTCAGTGTATGTCAGTGTTTCTCACTTTCGAATTTAAAGGGCACCTACCTTCTGGAAGCAAACATTGTTTATTTGGTTTTTATTATTTATTTATTGAAAGTCACAGACTACACAATACCACACTACTACTGTAAGTCTGAATGGGGACAACTGACTTTGGTAAATAATAAAATGTTTCTATAGTAATATATAGTAATATTTAGTATATAGTAATTTTACTGCTGGAAACAACACATTTTAAATGTCTCTGCTTCCTTTTGACAGTGACTCTAGCCTGACCCTGACAGCACCTGGTGGCTGGCAGTAATTCCACATTGTTTTCTGACATTTTACAGATGTTTCTAATGCTCCACAAAGGGAACAAACAGCTGAGCATTTTAAAATCCTACTGTAAGACATCAGCTCAATTCTAGGTATCTCCTTATTCAAGACTGATTTGCAAAAAATAAAAATACAATTATATAGTACTTAAAATATTATGAGACACTGGCAAAACAAGAACACAAGTTAAGGCCGTATCTCAGCTATATCCACATTTTATTTCTATGGGCAAAATAAAACTGGTTCACAAATATTTAAGGAATTTTTTGTTGCACCAGCCAGCCAAGCAGCATCAGAGCTGACAGAAAAGAGTTCCCGTCATTGGGGTCCAATAATGACAAATTCCAACTTTTCATTGGTCCTGTTATCTACGAAACTAGACATTTACAAAAAATGAAACTACTGTAGAAGGAGTTTTTCAGCATGGTGATAAAGGCTTCTCAATTACTTGACTGTAATTACTTGATGGGCTGGATATGACAGGAAGCATATTTCCTATTAATCTGTCTGTCTTTGGTCATACTGCATATTATAGGTGCAATTACTAAGCCACTCTGTATTTGCACAACACTGCCCTCAAGCTCCCATCAGTTTGAGAAGAGGGCCAAATCAAACACTGAATGAAAGAGAAATCTACGTTATCTTTTAATCTATAGACAAAATTGAAGTCTTGTGCCAAGGTCAGGTAACCAAACCTGTCAACAAGCCAGAAGCTTCTTTTTCAGAAAAGGGCTAAATCTGAAAAAAAGTATCTTTACCTTAAACTGTTTATTTTCCTCCCGTAACCTCTGAACTTCTACTTGAAGCCTCTTATAGTCTTCCATTACTTTCTTAACTTCAGTGTCATCCAAAGAAGAACTTATTGATTTAGACATTACAGAGGAATCTGTCTTTGTTGCAGTTGTGGATACAATTTTATTTATTTCTATGTCATGCTGTTAAAAAAGGATAGAGTGATTTTTGGTTAGTTCTTAACACCACACCACACACCTGATATTTAGGAGGAGAATCAGGTAAAATTGTCTGTGCACACCTGAAATGTGCCTGTATCAAAAGAAATAAAGAACATTTTTCTTCCTGTAACCTTTACTTCTCCCCTTCCCGTTTCACAGAAAACACCAGATCAGCAGCAATAAGTGCAGACAAAATGACCTCGAGTTTTCAGTCCCTGCATATATAGAAAGGAAATAACCTTAGAGCATGTCCCACAACGTGAATGGGAAGTTATCTGCTCATAGTCTGCTTATGGAGTGTTAGTGCTCTCCTCACCTTTCCCTCCCCAAGCACAACACAGGCAGCTCCTCCAGGAACCAGGGTATTTCTGGGTGCAGTTCCCTCTCTCTGCATGCCTCACAGCTGGCTATCATCTCTCCATCCTTCTGTGTTTCTGTGGTGATGGAGGAACTTGCAACCCAAATGAGGAAACAAGCTGCAGACCTCCAAACCCTCCTCCCTTTTGTGCCTTTGGGTCCTCTCCATGCTCTGCACTTCAGAACGCAAAGGGCTTGGCTCTCAAAAAAACCAAACCACTCTCTCCCCACCCAAGCTGCCACCAAAGCCTTAACATGAAGATTTTACTTATATGACTAAAGTAATAGCATCTTGTTACTACTTGTGCTTTGTTTTGCCCTAATGAATTTTAAGGATTATAGAACAAATTAAAACTAAACAGAATAGCTGTTAAGTTTCATTTAATTAAATTCATTTAATTAATTTCATTTAATTCAGATTTTTTTTCCTTCCTCTCATCACACCTCTAAACTGGAAACACAGAAAGCACCCTGGCCTGAAACAAAAGCACTTCATTTAGAGCAAATGTTCGCTGTTTGAAGTGGCATATTTCAATTTTTTTTTAAAAAAAATATTCTTTATCCTGTGATCTTTCACCCAATGAACACAGATCAACTCAAAGATTTCTTTGTGCTTGTGTTGCATCACTAAGATTTTAAATAGTTTATTTAAATAGTTATCCAGGCAGTGAAACAGAGGGTTCTGTCTTTTAGCTTAACATGCCACTTTACATAATTCACTGTGGTATTAAGTTAAATCACTCAATATGCATTAAAATACTCACAGGCTTATCATTTTCCGCTGGTAGCTCAAACACACACCTAAGTTTCGAATCCATGAGTTCTTCTGGTTTTGCTTCTTTCCACTGGAATAATTTAATATTAATTATTAATAAATTAATATTAAATATACTAGTATAAAAAGGCAGACGGAAAATGCAGTGTGTTATGTAAACAATTCACATCATCTTGCTCAGAAAAAACCTCCACAGGTGTTTATCATGTTGCCCTTAACCACATACACAACAAAAAATGAAAACCAAATATGTAACTGAGTGGTATTGTAAAGAAAGACCAGATACCATGAAGGCAGTCATTCTAAATACTCCAAAAGTTACACAGGTAATTTAGGAGAGAACTGGGAATTGTGCAGGAGTAATTAGCATAGGTAGGGGGAGCTATGGTCCTGATTTAAAAAAAAAAAAAAAAAGACAGGAGGGGTACATTCGAAGGAAGGGAAGGATGAAAAAAACCCATATCAGTAATGTTAGTTCTTAAGTCTTTGTTCAGCAGAGCTCCTATTCAAGCTTTTCAAATTTCACATGAGGTTTTCTTCCTAACTGGTATGAGTTACAGGACTGTTCTTTCCCCTCCTTGTTTTCCACTTTCTTATTTCTCAGCATCACTGCCTAAACTATAACAGATGTGCTACATATAAAAAGGGATAGCTTCTCCTCTTATCCCTCTCTCCCCTTCAACCAGGGAGTCTACCATAATGAAGTTTCCTTCCAATACTTTCAATAGGGATTAACAGTTGTCTTTGCTTGATGTCAGCTGTAACCTGAACTAAAAAGATTGATTGATAGTAATGATACACAGCAAGAAGTGTCCACATTTACATCCTGGAGTTCCCACATCCTTCTCTTCACTTTTACCATACTTCTGGTAGCATGGTATTGCTCAACGTATCTCAAGTAGGTGTCAAATTATGGCTAACCCCTCTGCAACCTGAAGAAGTATTTGACTCATCCTAAATAGCTGAATCATACTTCAGCTCTTCTGTGGCTGAAGTCAGAATTCTATTTTGAGCTCGTTGGCTGTCTGTGAAGTGTTGAAAGCTTTATAGTACTCCAGTAATTTGTCTCACCTGTTTATCCAGAATAGGAAGAGATTTGGAGAGTGGTAACAAAACTGGGAACTGATCAAGTGCTATAGGAAAAGAATTCATATTGGTCTGGAAAACTGAAAGGGCCATCTAGGTCCTAAAAAGCATTCTTTGCTAGCAGAATAACATTTTTCATGGTATAAAGTAACTCATAAAAAATAAAGACTTAGAAAGAAAGGCAGACTGGCTTATCTTTCCAGTGATGTGGACATTTTATAACTATTGCTGGTTCTCCCGCTGGATCTTATTTTGAGGCCATTAAATAAATATAGTTCCATAAATCTCTTTCAGAAAGGAAACTCTTAACCCTGCAGAGTGCCGCAGCTTTAAAAAGCTATTCAGAAGATGATGCATATTGTAAAGACTACTGTAAAAAAGCCATGATATGTATTGTGAGGTTTTTTGGGGTTGGCTTGTTTTTAAGTAATACCATACCTAAACACAGAAACCCCACACTTCAGAGTAATGGCCCTTTTTTCTTTTTTTATTGTGTCCTCAATAGCCACTGAGTAGTCTCTCAAGCTAACAAAGCCAGACTAGAGTAAGCTTCCTTGTGCCTTCTTGCAGTAGCAAATCTTGCTGTTATAGGAAAGCCACCAGCTGACATACTGGTTTGTTCCTTTCAAAGTTGTCCTAATGTAGCCTGACATCTTATTTCTGTCTTTTGCCCTCTTTGCTTCAGCACCTACATGCTTCTGTTACTCTCGTTTGCAATCCACAGGACAAGATCTATGAGGGCCTGTCATTTACCTAAGCCACAACAGACATAGGTAAGGATAAAGAAAAATATCATACTTGTAAATCAGTCTCTTGGTTCTTGCCAAGAAAAGGAGCTGCTCAGGGAAGACTCAAGAGTGAGAGTACAGCAGCATAAAATACAAAAGATGCCCCAGAGTTAGAATATCTTCTTCAAGTTGGCCTTTCTAAAAAAGGATAAATTGAAAAAAAATTACAACATCCTAAAGAAGCACCCACAGACACCAACTGTGTCTTTCGTGGCAAGATTCCTGATGCTCGAAATAAACGGAAAAACACCTTGCCACGCACAGAGACAGAAATCTGGCAAAGCTTTCACGGATCATTCCAGGGTGGTCTGACAACAGATCTTAAGCAATGCAGTAAAAGGTCTTGTAAAATTATACAATCAGAAAGAAATCCATTTTAATTAATTTCAATACTTACTACTGCTTCCATATCTGAAGTATCAGCTGGAGCAAACATAGACTGAACCATAAACTTGTGTTTACTTTTCTCATTAGGGTCATAGTCAAAAGGCTGTAGCATCACTGCAAGAAAAACCCCAAAACACATTATGTTAATGTTGCTCTGATGCACAGTCATGCACTGATGATACAGTTACCAGATTTGAGAATACAGACATTAAAATGGTTTCAAGTTGTATGTCCATTATGACCAAACAGCAGGTGAGATCAGGAACCTCACTTTAAAACTAAATTTTAAAAGAAGGTAAGAGAAAGAGACTTCTTCAGTCTGCCTAGATTTTTGTCTGAGAATTTTGGAAATGTTTATCACCGTACAATATTCTGCAGACAACTACAGCAAGATAATGATACTAATTTATAGTAAATAGGACAATTTACAGATCTTCTGGGAGAGAGGGCAAAATTCTCAAAGAAAGCATCTTTTCTCCTTCCTCCATCCTTGGGGCAGAAGTAACAAGCTGGCACTTGGATTACTTGTACACACAGTGCTGCCAAGGGATCCTGAGAAAATCCACAGAGACAAAGTCAAACATTTTAAACCCTGAGGTTCAAGTCTCAGGATGGAAATTTCCTCTCCAAAGTTTAAGAGTCTCATGATATTTGTTTTATCAAGTACAAGTATTTCTCTTCCAAAAGTATGTGGCTGAAAGTTTATTACCAACTTACAGCTGGAAGTTTATGGTTAAATGCTATATAAACTTTGGCTTCGTAAAGGATAAAACAAATTTATTTCTCTCCATTCAAAAATCACAAACATTCCAGAATTCACTTATGCAGAAAATGACTGTGTTCAGGGGGCAGAGAGAAAGGAATGGCGGGTTTGGGGGGTGTGTGTGGTTTGTTTTCTGGTTGTTTGTTTGGTTTTTTCTAAAATTTACTATTGGGAATTTCCATGTCTTTTCTTTTTGGGTAAAGAACTAACCTGCTACAATAACTTGGAGGGAGAGTTGTGAACTTAACAAACAGGGAATATTCTTTAATCACAGTGGTCACTTAGAACCCTACATTTTGCAAAGGACACCTTAACCTGTTACAATAACTTGAAGAGGGAGAGTTGTGCATTTAACAAACAGGGAATATTCTTTAATCACAGTGGTCACTTAGAACCCTACATTTTGCAAAGGACACCTGGATATTCAGCTACCGCAACATTAACAAACACAGGTTTGGCTTGGACACGAGACAGTGCATATGCAAAAAAAAGCAAATCAGTTTATACAAACATGTTATTAGATATTGCAAAAAGCTACCAACCCCTCAAATTTAAAATGAAGCTTGCATATATGGCAAAGACTGCTAACATAAAAAATGGTGTAAGATTTAAAAATTCACATTTTATGACCCATGAGGCTACTTCAGTCCCTCAACCCAATCACCACGAAGTGCACCAGTTCAAGAATTAGGATTACATTCAAGTCCTAGTGCTATTAACATTATGTGCCCAAATTCATATGCACTAATTGCAAGGCCTTGTCCTATAAAAATGATATCCAAAGATCCCATTTATTGCACATGAAGTCAAGTCAAACCAATTTACTTCCTTCAATGAGCAGAATATGTTACAGCTGTGCCATTGTTACTATGCACAGTGTCTGTGGATATCAACAACCACACGCCTTTTAAAGCAGAAGAAAAGGAAGACAAAATTTTCTCAGATGAGGTGCTTTAAAAATTATTATACACTTTTAACTCACCTTGCAGTAATCAAACCCTAGTCCAAAACAAATGTTCGCAAATTAACAGGCCACTTTAAAAACTGTTTTTCCAACCAGAAGTGACTGCATTGTGAAAGCACATATATTTCAACACTGCCTGATACATCACTGAAAAGCAGCAGCATAATTTTTTCTCCCCTGTAGTAAATAACTCACTTATTTCAAGTTTACATCATGTCTAAGATCCAATGGGCTAGTCACATCTCTCCACTGTTTATGGAACTTCTCCAGAGCTGCATCTTTTTCTGTTTGCTTTGCTGAGCACAGCTATAAGCTCATTTGAAAACCATCATTTCCCAAGTGACAGTGCTGCAGCCATTCTCGAACACCAAACGACTGCTGCTCTGAATTCCATTCACTGAATCATAAGAGCAAGCAGCTAGAGAGGACTTGACAGTACAAATGTTGTTAGCACTTGCATTTTTAGATCAATACATGAAAGCCACATTGACACAAACGATTCAGCAAACGCCTTTTAAGCCAGATGGGAAGCTCAAAACACACACTTTGTTCAAGAGGAAACCAAACCATTTCAGCACTTATTCACATACTGTTGGGGTTATCTATTAAAGACCAGTTCCATGTAACGGCCCCATTTGCTGGAGAATTTGCTACTGCGAATGTGGCTCCTCTCTTTTGACTAGAAATCTCATACCTTATGCAAGAACTATGTGAAAAGCATACGTTCCTACAAAATGCCTTATCAAGCCAGTCATCTCATCTGGTCAAAAAGTTTCTGACCAGCTTTCATCAGAACCCAGAGTCCTAAGAAACAAAATGATTAACACGAGCTTCAATTTTATCAGCACCCATTAGGCAGAGATCTGTATTTCCATCACCTTCTCAACTGATCACCCTACAGCTAAAGCACCACAAGCAAAACCTGCAAAGTCATTGAGAGATCAATGGAAGGAGGAGTAACACAGTGTGTTAGCCCACTTATCTCTCTCAAAACATGAAGGATCAACCCTATATACATCCTGTTCTGAAGTGTTTCCAAAGAAACACATACCAGTTTTCTCAAAAAAAACCCATATATTATGTAAGGTCCTCTGTAGATAGCAAAGGAGAGGTTGTGACCACCTAATAAGCTCTTTCTTCTTCCTAAAACAGTTCACTGGCAAAGTTAATAACAATGTCAGAAGCGTTAAACTCTTCTGGTTTGTGCTGAAGTGCTTCCTCAAGGTACAGAGGAAATCTGAAGCAAGGAACATGGAGGAGGCAAAACTCTACCCGTAATGCCTGCTAGGATCTAACGCTGCCTTCCAACAGCAGAAGGAACACAAAAGTCTCCCTGCTCGGATAGTCAGCAACCTTCCTCCAGTTTCCATCTAAATTTATTAATGGCCTGTTTACTTGGTCCCAGACCAACACTGTCCTTACGCTTAAATATCAGAGAAGGGGAAGAGTCATTTACTCCTGGTGCACTCCAAGACATCAATCACAGTAACTCTTGGCCTTCTGGTAAACTAAAGAAGCCAGACTTGGTGGCTCCTCTCCAGGCCAGGCTCCCCATTCATTCTCTGCACCTGTTCTGGCTTGAACTACCCTAACTATACATCTAGGAAATTCTTCTAGTGTTTTGGACACCAGCATTTACACTCTCTTATCTCTTCCATGACCCAGCCTGTTTGCACATACTACGTTTGCCTTATTCACAGCCACGTTATGTCAGCACCTTGGTCACCCTATCCAGCCCCCTTTGCAACTATAGCAGGAGTATTTCACACTCCAAGTATGTGATTTTGCAGTTTTTCTGATGAAACTCATCCTCTGTTTCTCTTACTGTAGCCTTCAAGGACACCCAGTTCTGCTACATATCTTTAGCCTCCCAACTTCACATCATCAGGATTTTTAGCGTACTCTTTGTGCCAGAATTGCTTATAAAAGCATTAAACAATATTAGTACCAAGAATCATTCTCAAGAAACATCACAAGTAACTCCCTGCTATTACATTTCCATCCACCACATCACTCTTTACTCTTAAATAGCACATTCAATAGTCTGTGAATCTATTTTTCATTTCTAGCTTTATTGATAATTTTCCCAAATGGCACTGCATGAAATTCTTTATGGTCTGGATAGATCAAATCTATCACACTTATGTCACCTTTACATAAAACACCCCGACCAGCTATAGGGCAGGCCTGGGGATCACAGTGCAACGCGATCAGCTCTGCTAGAGGTGAGCAAAGGTCGCTCACGTCTGCAGACACAGGCAGGAGCCGCTGCACCGCTTCACATTTGTTCCACGTTTACATAGTTCTTTCTGTAAATATTTCAATAATACTAAAAACTGTTGACTCTGTGACGATCAAGATAGAGTCTTCTAAAGCAAGCGGACAAAAACAACCCCAAACTTGGCAGCCGCTACCCAGAGCTAGGAGGCCCGGGGGAAGAGCCCGCAGCAGCGGCGTTGCCTTGGGACACCAGCGGTGTTTCAGCAAAAGGGGCAGACCCAGCGTGAGAGCGTGAAGAGAACAGCAGCTGCAGAAGCACCCTCCTGACAGCAGTGTAAACTGCCTTTTCAAAGTCAGGCAAGTTTATAAAAGACTAAAAATCCCCCCTAAGGATATCTGACAGCAACCTAAGGATAACGTCAGCTTCTCTTCGTTTTTAGGAAGCGCGTTCAGACTGCTCTCTTCAGCGGGACACTGTGCACAGATGGTACCATCTGTACTTCCTCTCGCCCCTCGTTACACACCTTCCTGCAGACTCATCAGCATCTGCTTGTATTTTTTCATTTTTCCTTCATGCCTTTTATTTAGATTTCAACCTCTCGGAAGCCGCTAAATCAGTTATCTTTGTTGAAATAAGACATATTTAACAAAAACAGAACGTGTGCAAATACTCTTCTTTTCAAAGTATTTCACACCATATGCAATGAAATCAGATAACAGCACACACACACACCTCCCGGCAGTTACATAAACTCAGCCGTTAAAATGACATGCCATTATATAACAGGTGAAAACACGGGCTACAAACCTGACACTGCAGCAAGCAGCGCATGCTGCCAGGGCCTTAGATGCTGATAGGTAGGAAAAGCTGTGATATGGCATAAGAACATTTGAGACTTCACTAGAACAAAGCAAGCCTTACTTTTCTAGCATTTTATGTTTTATATGAGCCATCATGTTAGTAGGAAATAAAGTGGAATAATGTCCTGATCACTGCCTTAGGGCAGAATATCTTCCTATATACTCACATCACCATCGTACAGACAGTTTCACAGGGGTGTAAGGAACGCGCCCAGCCACCAGAGTGGAAGGAAGATAAGGCTGCCCCAAACTCAGCTTCAGTCAGTGAAATTCTGAGACACCTACAAATTGTTCCAGAGCTTCATGCCGCTATGCTTAGGCACTGATTTTTTGGAGAGACAAAGTTCAGTACCAATGCAGCGCTGGCAGGCAGCTGTGTTAAAGCCAGTCAGCAATTCTCAGAAGGACAGATTGGATAGTGTAAATACAGCACAATTAGTGTAAGTGTCCAGAAGTTACTACCAAATTAACTATATCCTAATAATTTCTCGTCAGTAGTATTTGCACTAGGTTTGGAGGAATTCAAGTCCTAGCTTTATGCCCTGTGCAAGACTTGAATTACATGACTGAACAATAACTGATTCAAAGAAACAAATTCTACTTATTTTTCACTTCCCTAACTCCAAAATTGGCCCCCTGTTCTTAAGCAACATTACTCCAAAGCAAAGGCTAAACATATCTCCTCCCTTTCTGTGAACCTGAAAACAAGCTTGTTCTGTAAGTTAATGAAAGTCCCCTCTTCAATCCCCCCATCCAAAAGATCCCTTCTGCTGATCAGAACCAAAGACACTGCCATCTTCAAACCCAAAACTAAGTCCCACGCACAGTTTAAAGGAGCTACCAGGAGTGCAGTATATACAGCACTATTCTCTATTACAAGACAAACTCAGCCACAGCTCAAGATAAAGACAGATTCAGTTTAGAATGTTTCAGGAAATGAAAGAATTAATATTTATAGTCCCAGAATTCTGTAACATATCTACCTATGAATGTACCTTAATATATTACCTAAAGAACAATGAACGTGTACTGCTTGCCTTTTAAAATATAACGTTAATATAAGGACTGGCAATTTAGGATCATTATTTATTATTACTAAGCTACGATCAGCACGAAAATTTGTAGAACACAAATGTGAGCTTGTGATTAAATATACCACAGCCATCTGCAAAACTAACTGAATCATAAATCACCATAAATAAAGTTATCAGAAAAGGGAAATTTTTCAAAGCTATGTAAGCAAAAGCAAAGCAGAGCTTAGGGTTAGCACAGCCATCTCTCATAATGGGATACTTGAAGTCTTGGACTAGATCCATATTCCATCTGGTACGCTGCTGGGAAGAGTCGGGCTGGAAAAGCAAGTAAGATGTAGGCATGCTGCTAGCACAACACAAGATAGTTCATACAGCACTCGCCTATACTATATTATGCTCACGGTAGAGCGAAGGGTCATTGTAAGCAGAAGTTTAAGAAAACAATGTTGAGATCAAGACATCATTTTAAAAAGCATGGTACGTGCCTGCAAAGGAAGAGGGCTTTTAATTTTGAAAGTTCATCTGAAAGATGAAAGAATCCATATCTTTATAGCATAAAGATAATTTGTAGCTAGAAACCATGCTAATTTTCATTATCACTTCACTGGTTTCTGTGCATTTAATATGCTTGCCTGCAGCTAGTATAGATGACAGACAGCTTTACTTGGGAATTGTCCTCAGTTTTAAAAATCTCAATTTCTCTCTAGAGAGCTTTTTCATTAACATATTAGTCATTTCAGAGCTTACTGGAAATGTACTCGCCTTCTCCTGAACCAGAAGCGCTTTGCCTGCCTCACCTGTAGCTACCACACTGCACTGGTTATCTCCTCTCTGGGATGCTCCCCAGAGATTAACTGCAAGCAAGGCACAATTCTGCAGTCGTGTGCACGCTCAATTTGACACAATAGAAATCCCAAAGACAACAGATCAATGAGTGTGCAAACACAGGCACGCACAAAAAGACTTACAGGATTAGAGCCTCCTAACGTTACAGTTCAAAGTATTTTTGGGATCAATTTTTATTTTGTTGAAGCAAGCTCTCCAAGGGTGAGGTGTTTAAATATTTTACATTTTATTAAGAAAAACCCAAATTCTTGATTTTTTCCATTTTGATTTTTTTTCAAATAAAAAGCAGTAGTTTTAGCTCACAAAATTTTTTAATCCAGGCTAGAAAAGTTCTGTAAAAGACTAATGGCAAACCGTATAACCTATCAGTAATTTTTCCTACCATGCTAATATTGAAATTTATTTAAAATAGTACATCAAGTCTGCATGTTTCTAGAAATAATTTTCTTAACTAGAAAGTCAGGCTTTATTCATGCAATATGCCACTACTACACGCTCTGATAGAATTTTTTATTAAAAACATGGATCGGCGAAGTCATTGAGAAAATATATTGCTTTCAAGCATGTATCATCAGCAAGTTAACAGACATTCTGTTTACAGGAAACACTCAACTCTTTATGCTTTCAAAGTAAGCCACGTCCTTGCTTTTCCATTACCAAACTTAGGCATATCAAGAGCTACTCATTAGAGAAAACCACTACCTTTTCCTATGGAACAGCAAAGACTGAGTCACTTGACATTTCTAACACCAAAACACAATGCAACTTCAAGGAACACAAAACAAGCATGGTTTGAAAGTAAATGTTTTCATTATTGGTTATATTAGGCAGTTTGGCAACAGCCTACATCAGTCTAAAGTGATACAGCTGCAGTCCATCCAGTTTTATTCTTCCCTTGACGTGCCCGTCCAAGCACTTGTTTGACCCTGTGGTGAGCTGGTTCAGGAAGTTAAGCTGGCAAAAAAACTAACCGTACAAAAATAAGGGCAGGGCTGATTTGGACAGGCTGGCTAAGGCTGTCATTGAACCATATAAATCATTTATGTATTTCTCCCTTTTTTCTCTCCCAAAACAAGATGTGAAAACAAACCTATTATTGCTAGACCAGGAACAAGGGAAGTAAGGAAATATGAAACAGCTGCTTCTCCATGAAATCACAACCTCTTTGCTTTTATAAACATTCAACAAAATACTTTCGGATTGCAACGCATTCAAAGAAATAATTGATTACAAGAAGCTATTTTCAATTGCCAAAAAACTGCTTGAATGACTTACCAGAAACATTAATTGATGTTCCTGCATCGATAATTCCACTGTTAGGCCTTACACAGTATCTGCGTGGTGCTGTGGTCTTAACTTTGAAGCACACATTTCTGTCTGTAGGATTGCCGAGTTTCAGGTTTGTAGTGACAACATCTGTGAAAGGACCTGAGGACGAGAGCAAATGCAGACTTGAAATCACACAAAGTACTTTTCAAGCAGAGGCCAAGCAGGCTCTGAGTCTCTGTTCACTAATCTTAGGCAGTCATTAGCTGTTCAGTTTCCATCTATGGCACGCACAGACAACCATGCACACAAGGCTGAGGATGCCGTGAGGCCCCTGAGCGTTCTGACGCGCAGCATGCTCCAACACTCGCAGCGCAACAGCTGAAGTTGATCATTAATAGCAAAACAAAAAGGGGGAAATCACTTATACATGGTGCCAACACAACAACATGGCATTCAAATGATGCCAAAGTCTCTGCTGTGTCACAGTTATCCCATTCTAACTACAGAATCCCAGTAAACCCAGGCTTATGTATATACCTATGGTATAGATGATAAACAGGGGAGCACAGTACAGGATGATAACTAGAAAGGGAATGACAAAGTGGCTGCTACAGATTCCTCGGGATACACAAGCTGTACCTCCACAGAAGCAGGATTCCACCAAGTATTCAGAAATGCTGTAGCATAACCAGCAAGGCAAGCACTCTGTGTACATCCCCTTTTCCTACTAAGTCTTTTTTTTTTTTTTAAATAATTTTAGTGGCTACTAGAAATTATAAACCAGAAGAAATCTTAATAAAATAGCCTGCCTCACCCAAGACAGGAAACAACCATGTGGAAACAGGAAAATTCTTGGACGCTGAGAGCACTGGTAAAGATTTCCGTATTCACAAAGCCAGAACCAAACCATTGTCAAGTTGTGCAACAAGTGCAGGAAAATCAGTTTCTCACAGGCTCACTACCTTGTTGAAACTGCTAAAATCCCTCAGGTCAGAGGAAAGACTAGTTACTGATTTTCTACAAAATACTGATAAATCAGACAGTTATCATGCAACTACAGTGCTTGCTCAGATGGTAAAAAAATAAAATAAATATAACCACACTTTGATCAACTCTCTTCTGCATAAAACTAATTTAATGCCTGAATAAAATGCATTAATCTATCCTCAGGAGCAAAAGCAAACTGGTCAAAAAAAGCATTGAACCTTTCCTTGCAGAAATGACAGCCTGAAAATTTAAAAAGGGTGAAGAACAATAATAATAATAATAATAATACTAGCAGGCAACATTCCACCATTCTCCTCCTGCAGCATGGTTGGCTTAAAATAATTTAAGTTTGCTTCCTTTTCTATAAAATTATCAACAAATTTGTCTCCTAAGATGACATTTAATACAACTGCGTATTACAGTCCTGCAACATTTATCCTTGATCTAAGTAATGAGAAGGGGAAAAAACCCAAAACAATTGCACAGAGACAACATCGTAGCCCCATTTCTGCTGCACACTGAACAAGCCAACTTTGCATTTGCAATGCAACCTGCTAGCAAAAAATTTGAAGCAATAAAGTTTTCAGATCCCATGACAAAGATTTCAATAAACCCATTCTGGTGAAACACTGAGATGTGAAAGAGAAGGAAACTCAGCTGTCAAGTTTTCTCTCTGTTCTGCATGCTGAGAGACTTTAAAGTCTAATGGAAAATAACTGGGCAGAAGCAGCCATGCTACAAGCCAAACGATCAGAAAAAACCCAGCGAACATTTAGGTGTGTAAAGACAGTAGCAGATCTTCAAGATTGCTCTGAGAGAAGTCTAACATTTCAGAAGAAATTACTTGATGCCCAAACATTAAGGATGTGCCTTTATGAAAAAATTACAGCTTGAGCTATTTATTCCAGCACAGAAGGAGGGTCGTCTGTACGAAGCCCTGCATAAGCAGCCGCATCCTCAACAGTGCTTTACTGGTCTGCATGCTGGGATGGATTTCCTGTGGGAAATACCAAGTTTTTACTTGGCTGAACCATGAATGCGTGTGGGATTTGTGCGCCCCAGCAAAATGCTACTGTTTGTAATAGTAATACAAGAATCCAGTGTGTGAAATAATTTCCAAATGGAGTTACTTATTGCTAACATAGACCATGCCAAAGTATTTGGCAACAGAACCTTTCAGCAGACCAAATTCATCTCTTCTTGTCTGCTTGATGTCTCCTCTTCTTTTCTGTCCACTAAACTTTAAACAGTTTCTTTAGATACATTTTCCCCAAGCTACAGGTTTTACAGATCAGCCTTCACAACTGTGCTAGAAGGCTGATGTCTGCTTTCAGCAAACTTGTGGGCGGGCATGCTCCGTACAGCACTGCTCTTCAAATACTGCAGCAAGCAAGACAGAGCTGACAAACGCAGGATTAAAGTGCCATTATAGGTGTTCTGAAGCATGTAAAAGAAAATAGGCAACAGAGTATTCCTCAGGGGTAATTAGGGCATGGCAGTGAAATATTACCAGCTTGGCTGGCCTGCCTTTTAAGAGCAAGGCCCACGGACTGCCAACTCAGGCTGAAATGAAACTGATAGCCTGCTGCTAGATTACTGTAGCTTCAGTTAGACATATTTAGAGGAGGTTGGGATACGTTGGGGAATGGATCCCAGGTTAAACACAAGCTAATTCTGTACTGGAGGTACACCTTTGCTTTCTAACGTCTGGATTTGAGCACTGCAGGCAAGGTGAGCTTGGGTATTAACAGTCGTATGAGACACACATCTATCCTGGAGCTTCATTGTTCAATGGACTTCTGGAATCACACCCACAGACACAGCAAGATAAAATGTTCTATGCTTCTTTCCAACGCCTTTGTCCTCACTGCAAGTGGATGGAACATTCACACAAGTATGTGCAACACTTGGATAATGCCTATGCCCCTGAGGTGGGCCGTAAGCACAACGGCAATCAGTCAGATTGGGGCATCGGGAGGGTTCTTGGGTTAAAAGCAACACGTTGACTCTGCAGCAAAGACTGACTCTTACTGTGTGCCTAAACAGTAGTGGCAGCCTTAAAAAGCACCTTTATTTCATAACATTCAAAATAAAATAACGTATTTTGATTGCTCTTAATATTTGTAGATAAGTGTAAGACCCTTAACTAAGGGTCTGTACATGCATCATCTGACATGGGGTTGTCATGGGAGCAAGCTGCCTAGAAGGAAGAATGTAGCAAACTGAATTTGGTGGTGAAAGTTTAGAATATTCCACAAGGGCTTGATAACTTTTTTCTGACAGTTAGAATAAAGTCAACTCGTGTTAATGCAAACTGGGCATCTAGTGATATGCAGACTAGCAGTACTGCTTAAAGAGAAGAAAACATCACCTCATATACTCATGCAACAACCACCAGTAAGAGGTATCATGGTTTTTTTCATAGGGTCACTTTTCAGTAAGATTACTTTTAAACCACAGCTGTGGCTTTCCAGCCAGGCGCTACGAAGACAACCCTTCACATTTGAAGATCACAGCATTATCTCAGAATTTGCCACGCTCCATTTCCTCTTCAAACACCAGTGCTGTATCAATCTTTCCCCTAAGAGTGCCATTCTGCAGTGTACTGCACCACAATATCCCAGATCATTTTAGTAATAATACAAAAGCCTGCGAATTGGGTCAAAAGAACATGATGTCAACTCTATTTAAATTTTAAATAACTCTCACTACAATAAAAATTGCCAATAATTGTACCAGCAAATCCAGGCTGGTAACTATCTGATCAGCACAGTACCTGCTGTTAAGTGTCTTGCCACTCGCTACTCACAGCAACCACGTTACATAGCCACATTGTTTGTACCAAATCTTACTATAATTATTCTCACCTTAACCAAAGTTCCATGCTTTAGCATGGCAAATAAACAATCCTCATACACATGTTCATCCAATGCAGCAGGAACACTGCTGCAGCACTGCCTGGCATGTGAAGGAGGTTAGCACAAGCATCAGCAGAGGCAACGCTTTGATGGCACAGGCTTGGGCAGGAACATTCAAACCAAACAGACACAGTCCTCTGCAGATTTGTACATGCAAATGCTACTACATCTTTATAATTAGCTACACACGTTAGTTGGACCACAGTCCCAAGACTGGTTTATTCCTGCATCAGTCCATCTCAGTGCTGGAAGGAGAGGTGTTCTAACCTCTCATCTCCACCAACTGCTCGCCCTGTCTGCACAGCGGTCACCTGGCTGAGAGCTGAGCCAGGGAGCTGCTTGGGCTGAAAATTAATCCACTTCCAAGACAGGGAGTGAGGGAGGGGGGAATGGGGAACAGAAAAAGGAGAATCAGTTTTCAGCCTGATCAAGCAGCACTCAGGCACTCACATCAGGGAAACTGCATAGCATTCTGCCAAATTAAGGCAACAAGGTCTCATATTTAGTAGGTTAAAGCCAGCACATCTAGGCATACATGCTGCAGTCACACTTGTAGTGTTGGCATAGTTGTTGAAAGTAATTAAAGCTCATGCCTAATTTTTTTGGTGCTTAAAATGTAACGCACATTCGTATCTGTTTAAAGCCAGGCATCTCCTAAGAAGTTTAGTGAACCCGTGCTTTTCAGAGCAAAAGCACTGCAGGAGCACTTGATACAATCACAGTCATGTTAAACTGGCAATCTGATCAACAAGACTTAAGAGCAAATTCTCATCAAGCTGCCCATCTTATTCCCAGAATGTTTTAGATGTGCTTTCATCATCTTCCCCTAAACAACTTTTGCCACTCCAGCTCAGCACCGCAGACACGTATCCAAATCCAGGTAACTGGAAACAGGCAGAAATAAAAGGAGAGGTTCTGGTGAGACAACCCCTCTTGTACCTCCCTTGCAGAAAGCAGCAGAATGCAGAAATAGGAAGGAATGACATATCTCACCATGGTTTAATCCCATCAGTGTTTCAGATGAAAGTCATTAATCACCTGACACAATAATCAGTCACAGAAAGGTAACCAAGGAATCTTTAATAACAGAGATGGTGGAAAGCAGCAGAGAGGAAACTTAAATTGTTTTGTGGCTATTCTCAAGAGCCCAAATCCCACATGTTCATGTGCCCTGACTTGATGTCCACACAGAGCAATAATTCATCCAGTGACACATCCCCATCACACCCACCAAACTGGCTCCTGATCCCAACGGCGTGCAGTTCCTCCCCCCCCCCGGTTTGGTCAGCCCCTCAAACTGGGGATGCACCTCACCCTGCTCCAGCACGTACAAGCCTCCTGAGGGGTCCTAAGGAAGAGTATTAGCACCACTGACAAAACAACCACCAGCCAACGACACAGCAGTCTCACCGTATGAATATTTCAGCCTTTCTACTTACAACTTTCCTTATCCTCGTACCTGAGTTGGTTCTCAGTTCTTTTACTATGAGTCTGACAGCATCAAGTGATTTCATTTTATTTTCACAATTTCTCCCATTTTATTTTGGGGGGTGTCTATCAGCAATGGAGATATAATAGAAACACTAGCGATGAGCAGGAGGGCTCAGTAGCAGGTGTAGAACTTGACTTACTGTACACTTCTTTGTACAGTTATACAAAAGTTGAGGAGCTTTGAAGACAAACACTAACCCGAAAAAAGCTGAAATGTCAACCAAGACATCTTGAGCTATCAGCCAGGTGCCTGTGAATCAAGAACACCCAAGATCCAATCAAACCCTCCCACCATCTTACTTGTCTTTAGACAAATCACTCAAGGGCTTGATCTTCTGCTATTAAGAGCCTTAAGAGCTGATAGCAACTCCAAAACTGAAGCAGGTTTGAACCCTTATGGTTTTCCTCTCTGTGAAGTCAGGAGAATACTTATCTAATTACAGAGAATCTTGTGAAGATTAGTGTTTTAAAAAGTACTGTATGCCAAGTTTTAATCATCATCTGGCTCTGGAGATATTCATAATTGAGCATCCACAACTTTTGAAATCAAAGAAGTCAAAGAATGAGAAACAAGAAGTGCCTGCATTGCATAAGCATCTGATCTCACAAGTAACTTGAGGAGAGGACCCAACAACCCCACATTTGGTAATTATTTTAAGAAAAACTTAGGCTTGTCTTAATCCTTGTGTAAACCACTCACGAACCTTTCAATCTCAGCTCAGATTTTAAACGGAGGTAGCTAGAAAACCCTGCCCCCATGGAATCAATTTCTTTACTCTTACTGTGACTATCCTCACCCAAAAGAGCCCTTGACGCAAAGGGATGGGAGGGAGGTGGTCATTCCCACTTCGGCTGTGTCAAGCAGTAGAAACCTTGATGAAAAACACATTACAAAAATAGAATTACCATCCAAATAACTCCCCACGCAATAGCTGATGCAAGGAGTATTTAAAAAAAAATGTAATCAATAATATTACCTAAGAGAAAATAAAAAAATACGTAGAAAACCAACAAAATCACATGATCCAAGTGCCAAGGTTGGCAGTGAAGTATTCCATTTGGATGGGTTAATCAGTCTCCTTCTCTGCCCTATTTTGGCACAAACTATTTTTGCCAGAGCATGTCTCATGCTTGATGGGAAAAAAAATGAGAAAACACACATATGAGTCTGAAGACTACTTTCAGGGCATCTATTAGCATGTATTTTTTGTCACCTTTTATTCCTCAGAGGATCATTAACAGTTTGACTTCAGAGTTGTAGGAACTGTGAGGCCACCCATAAGCTTGCCAAGAGAAACAGAAGAACACGCCCTTCAAATAATTTTGGTACCAGTGTCATTTGTTTTTTCCAACTGATCTCTTCAGAGTTCTGTTACACCCAAACATTGTACTTACAGCAATGTTCAGCAACAAAATCGCACAACATGAAATATTTTCTCTACATCCTAAACGTAAAGCAGTTTTCTGCACACAACTGCATAAACAAGACTGATAGCAGAGGTGGCCGGCTTTCAGAGGTACATTATCTCTGTTTCAGCTGTGCTTCATATCCTTTTAGAACCGAATGCCAAACATATTGAATTACTTTGTTCATTTCACTCACAAATCTCAGATGTATAACTCTCTCCAGCTATGAAAACAGCTCAGAAAACAGTGGTATACTCTTTTGATAGTGGAATAGCAGCTGCATCTCCTTCAATAAGCATGACTTAGCAAGACTACTTAAAGACACCTACTTTACACAGCTAGAAACCTCACTGCTGGCGCTTGCGGGGTGGCTATTGAAAGGATACAGCAACAAAGCACAAGCTCTCAGGGAGAAGCAGGGATGCAAGCAGTGGAGAGCATATCATAGCACGGAGAGCATATCGTAGCACGACGATGATGATGGCCTGACGTGCAAGCTTTCCTGGCAAAAACCACACTGAAGTCAACGTAAAGTATCTCCTTGGAAGAAGCATCACCATCCCAAACCGCACTTTTTCTTGTACTTCTTGTTAAGTGATTTTTCCTTATCTAATTTCATCACTGATTTCAATTTCAGATGCACACTGGAACGGCAGGGAAGCTGCAACTCAACCACTCTGATTTTATGCTCATATACACTCTTCAAATTGACAAATTTGATGTGTAACCTAAATAGCAACAGAGCAAATATTTTAAGTGCAAAACTATGCATAAATTGCAAATGCCAGAAGAAACAAACAAAATTAGACATTCTGGGATGCAAAATGAGTAACCACTTTTCTAGTTAAGTTAAAAAAGAAAACACACAGTAAGAAACTAATTATAGATACAAATAAGGAAGGAATCCTGAATTTAGCAAGATACCTTTCTGAGGAACTACTTGAAAACTAGCCTATTAACTGTGCTTTGAGAATCAGATAAAAAAACCCACCAGACCAAAACCAAATCAGAAATTTAGTCAGAAGCAGTGAGAAAACTTAGGAATAAAATACCTGATAGCTTGTACTGACTGACACAGAACAAGACAGAAGTGTGAAGTTGCATTCTCCAAACCTAAACTTCCATAAGCACTATCTACATCACCGTACGATGCCAGTAAGCATAGTGTAAAAACAGCTATACAAAAAAAAAAAAAGAGAAAAAAAACCCCCAACTGCCGTTACACCTTTGCTTCTAGTCTGGTAAAAACGCAGGGAGGCCAGAAGAGGAGACATTGCAAACCAGAGGAAGTTATGCACGCAAATATTTTGAAAAGATGCAAAATATATTGTTAATTCACATATCACAAGAAGTTGCAACTGCAAATATAAACAGGCAACAGTGGCAGTCCAAACATGAAACTGCAGACAGGAGAGCTGGACTCCTGCTTGTGAGAAACATTAGAAGCACCAGGAAGGATGAAGTAACTGGTTAGATGAAAAGGAGCAGTCATGGGAAAAAACAAAAAAAAGTGCAATTTTTTTTTTTTTCTTAAAGAATTACATAGTCATTTGACATGCCTTCTATAAGCACAACTAACTTGAATTAGGTCTTTAAAACTGTATGCAAAAACATAAATTCTGGCTCCATAGCGAGCCCCACACCTACACAATTTTATAATTTGCATCATAAGTAACTGGATCACCAGGCAAACCTCTCCCTTCTCTATTTTTTCCACCCCTCATGGAAACCAACCAAGAAAACAGGATTAAATTTAGAACGATAAAATCTTTAATCCATAGCACCATGGTATGAGGGACTTCGTTTACAGCTCAGAGAACTGGACACTAAAGTAGTTTAGTAAAGAGATTATTTTCATAAAGTATTTCTAATCATGTGGGATAAAGTACTGCAGGCAGCAGCAGTATCCTATTTGTACCAACATTTCTGAGGCCAGAAGAATCACAGCTGAAATAAGCAATTTTCAGAACAGCTATGATACAGAAAGGATAGAGACTCAAGTGAAGCCTGGGTCTGGATTGTCTCGCTAGTGTAAACCCACAATCACTCCAATCCACGTGCATTTTAATCCTGCACTGAATTAAACATGGAAAGGGTGATTCGCTTTGCATACATTTCCAATGACAGCAAGATTGTGACAGCTGTTCCAGACTGATGGCACAAAACCCTCTTTATGAAAGGTTGCCTAGCAGGCTGGGTTTTAAATTCAACAACATCCCAGACATCTCAGGAAATAGCCTATATGCCTCTACAGACATCTCAGCCTAGAAAGCAGGTATGAAAGGATTTACATACTGAATAAATATTGGGTCAAATGCCAGAGGAAGAGACTTGACATGAGTCTGGCCTCTGGTTTAGATAAACTGGTATTTAAATATTCATACAGGAATGTAAAATAGACTACCTTTCTGCCTCTGGTCATCACATGGGAAGACAATGAAAGGAGGCTTCAATGTTACTTGTGTAGGAACTGTTACACCAGTGTCAGAGCCCCTCATTCCGAGGAGAGGTATAACTGCAAAAGAGTTCCTGACCGAACCAGATCCTGACTTAAATCAGTGAGGATTTACTTGGAGTTAAAGAAAAAAAAAAACAAAACAGCTTGCAGCAGCACGATGATAATGTTAAAGATCACATTCCCATACAAATACAAAGATGAAATTTAAGTCTGGAACGACAGCTGTTACCACAAACAAAACTGTTGCAAACATCATCAATAAAGCTTTCAAAGCCAACCAACTACACTGACACAAAAAAGTAAAAAAGGCTGTTATTGCACCAACTATGAAATGTGTTCAGTAGTTATTAGTTGTTCCCTGCAGGGAACAAACATAAAACCAACATGGTAACAAGATAGTAGAAAATGAGCATGACAGCAAGATGTGGGAAAAATTAACCAGGGCCATCTGATTCCTGCATTGTCTCCAGCTAGGCAGACAGCTCTGTTCAGAGGCATCCTAAAAGCAAAAACAAGACAAACTCTCCGTCACCCAGGTTTCTACAAAAATCGCATTATAACACATGTAGAACTTGTTCATTTGATTTAAAACTCATTGGATGCAATCAATACCTTCCAAAGCTGGGGGCATACAACAAATTAAGCTTCTTTTAAAACCAGGTATTTGTTGATAGATGTAAGCTGACCTGAGCTCATAAAGTTGGATCATTCACTATGGTGATGATGCCTTTTCCCAGCTGAGTTTCAACACAGATCTGACAATCTATTTAAAGGTTTCTACTCTAATTTTTACAAACCTAATTCTGAATTAGAGTGCAATTAAACAACATTCAGCCTTGCATTCAAAGGTAGTAACCTATTTTGAACGAAATAAAGCACTGCATGACTACTGATGAAGTTTTTAATTTAAAAACTGTGAAGAAAAAAGGGAATAATTTCATTTCTAATGAGAAGAAACTATCAGAAACTCCTGTGCAAAATCCTACTCAATATTCCTCTTCCATGGGTGATCAGACATTGCACATGGCATGCAGGGTAGCAGCTGGGAAATACAATTTACCGCTAAGCATCTGTGTGAACCCGCACCCACTATGATACATTACCTGTGTCTCTATTTTGACATGATAGCTGCACTGCTAGGACTTAAGACAGCCACCCCTTACCTTATGTTTACATACGTATTTTCAATGTAATTTGTTACCAGGTATATTTTCTAAAGTGATGAATAGAGGACACGTCCCATCAACCAAATCAGACTGGCAGTCTGTCACCTTGATGAGCTTTAAATAACAAACCTGACAAACTTTTTTGCGTACTATTGCAATCGTTACATAACTCAGTGAGCTGAAAATTGGTGCACAAGCATGAGATTCCCAAGGAATGGGAATTTATGAATGTATGTGTCCCGTCTCTTACGATAAAGGCAAGAATTGACTATACTAAAACCACAACACCTCACACAACTAAGAGAAAACTGTCAAATAACAGCTGCTCATGCTGACTCCATCACTGCATTAGGACCTTCCCTGAAATAGTAATACTTTGATCCCATTAACGCCTGTTACTTCAACTGCAATTGTTAAAATCTGTGCAGCACAAAACTATTCAAAAGCCCTTAACCCATGAATCACATTGGCCAAAACCTTCAAGCAGATGGTGAGATTTTCTGGAAACAGTCTTGGGGAATCTAAATACATTAATTAAACTTAACAGAAAATGCAGCTAAACTTCCTTGAGTGCTTCACACATCTCAAATAATTGTTACTTGGCTCTCTAACCATCCTACTCAAAGTTTCACATTTCTGTTAGCCCCCACACATACAATTCCTCTCCCCTTTCCCAGTGGAGCTGTAGTGTTACATCTCTAGTGTGCAGGGTACCAGCAGATTAAGGAAGCTCAACAGAAGCACTATCTTCAACTTACTCCACCTTCCAAAAAATGAGATGTGTCATGAGACACTTACAATGCATCACTATCTTGCTTTTATCTCCAGTTCTTCCCCTCCAAACACTGTTCTTTTAAAGTGAAGAATCTATGCAAAGTGATGAAGTAATTATAAAACCAATGGTGCACATGAAATTAGAATAACTCAGTGAGATGCAACAAGCCTGTACAACTATAATGAACACTTAATAGTTAGAATAAGCAATCGATTGTAGCTAAGTTGCAAGAATAGCGAGCATAAGATGAACTGCAAATACCTAAGTGTCACCAGAAAATGACTAATTTTGTTTGATAGTTGGGCTACATACTTAGATTTGTTTAGATTTAGGAAACTTGCCTATTATTTAAATACTACATCCTCATTTTAAGTGTGTAACTTGACAATCAAATTCGAATATGTAGAGATGTGGAGGTTTACTCTGGTTTAATGCAGTAACAATGATTTTACTAGGAATCAGGCCAGAAAAAGGAAAGCATGGACTGGCACATTTTCGAGCAGAAAAGTAGATAGCCATTTGCACAGCAGCCTTCAAAGAGCAGAGAAATCCTAGTACTGACTGCCATTACACTGTGAATACCAGGAGGGCTCCAACAGTTTACAGAAACCAGCACATAAATTTTCAGCTTAAAAGATGCATATTAATTACACTAAACAGGCAACCCCTCACAACACTGTCAGTATTTTACATTCTTAAACAAAGCCTATTCCGGTCCCAATGACTAGAAATCCCCATTTTTCCAACACAAAACAGAACAAGCCCAGAGTCAAATTCCTCCGAATACCTTCAGTGCAGGAGCGCTTCCACCATCACAGATCACAACAGGGACGGAGATGTAATTATATAGTTCAGCCGCAATGCCTGACGAAGTCCTTAACCTCTCTTCTGAGACTTGACAACTGCAAGTTCAGCAAAGACTAACCTTACATCCCAAACGCTACTGAGCTGTTGGGCTGAACAGCCTCAGCCTGGTACCCGACAGGAACTGGATATTCATCGCAGCCACAGGAGGTTCTGCACACCCACGCTGCAACGTGCAGACCTGAGTACACTTTACACAGAGTTACCTGAAGGAGCTCAAACTGTCTTATTTGGGAATGGCAGCCACCTAACCGCAGCAATGCAGGTTACACAAGCTGCACGGGACTGTGGCTAAACACTCGCAACGCTGCAGGTACACCGCTGGACTGAGCACATCGACAGGGGCCGAGGCCACCCCTGTGGGCTGCCGCTCTGACGTACCCGGGGATGCGCTTAAGCCAGTGACAGGTGACAGCTTGGGAACAACACCAGCCAGGCTCAGGCCAGGTCTGAATCAGTACCATTAGGACTGGAGAGCATTGGCTGTTCTCATTTATTATTGTGCCCTTTGCAGAAAGCAAAGCTACACAGTGACCTATTGCATGTGTGCAGGTGCAAAATCACACAGCAGGAACAGGAAAGAGCATTTCCAATTGGCAGGAACTCGCAGAGTTTTGCGAGGAATTAATCGTGCCTTTGGCAATACTGCTATCTGCCACTTGGGGAGCACTGCAACAGAGTGCTGAGTCATAAATCCAGCCTAACCTGTAGCAAACCTCCAAAAACGTTGCTGAAATGTACCTCAGCCTATGACACCTCCGTTTTTGTGCCTGTCCCCTACTAAACAGCGCTGCTCTGACACTATGCATCTGCAAAGAATGCAAAAGCATTTCAAACACCTGAAAACCCAGGTAAGCTCTAAATTAAGTTATATTCTAACAAAATTTCACTTGCTGACATCAACCAACCAATCTCTATTCCAGATGGGCACATTACACTGGAATGACAGGTCAGCCTCACTGGGATGACATCCTGCAAAGTGCAGGAGGCAGTGCCTATAGCACACGTGTGGCACTGTAATTAACACATCTAACAAAAGGGGCCAAAATTACACACCTTTGTGTACATTTAAATTTTATAATCCCTAATCTCAGGCCCTTGAATACTGTTATCTAATTCTTGGTAGATTGTTAGATATTATGTCCTAGATTAAAAGAAAAAGAAGAAAAAAATAAATGGATACATTGTCATGTGTAACAACAACAGCCTTTTTCACCATTCGTTACCAATAAAGCCTGAACAATAAACCTTTAGTTCGATGCTTTCTCACCTAGGCTGCAAGTCTACACCAAACAAGAGGTAGAGGAAGTCACTGGAAAGACAGTAAAGCTCCTGTTTCACATGGCATCAAAGAAGGAAATGGGCACCTCCGGTACGTGATGGTGTCCTGCCTCCCACCATCCCCAGCTGTATTTCAGCACAGCAGACGCTGATGCTATTTTGGAGCACGTGTGTTATGGTGTAGGAGATGTGAGGTGGGGACGACAGGCAACCTCTGCTCATGTTCACACGCTGTAAAAAATTCTAGCATGAAAACCTCCTTTGATATTTTTGTAAACAAGTAACAAAAATAGTACGTTGAAACAGAGAGCCAAATGAATTCAGAAGATTCCTTGCAAACCGCGGGGCTGCAAAAGCTTCTTAAAAAGGTCTTCAAATCCTTTACAAGCTAAAGTGCTGGCTAAGAGAGATGGCTTCAGCCCCATCGTGACTGGGACATGTCACAGAAGAAATTCTCACCTCGGTATCTTACTCCGCATATCATCTTGCAAACATCATACCTCCCTCTAGATTTTATATTTAAGATCTATACAGAGCATTTCAACAGCATCAGAGCTAACTAGTTTCTGCTTTTTCTACCTGCCTGTGTTTTGACTAAGATCTTTATCCATTTCCAGTGCTTGCTGAAGTTGGTTTACAGTCCTACCTCCTTGACATTCCTGCCCTACAGGAAGCATCAGATCTTCCAGCGCACACTAGCGAGGCAGCACAGCCGTAGCAGCCAGCAGCACTACTGACCTCTGTCAGCTTGCATCTACTCCTACGGTGCAAAGCAATGCTCTGGAAATAAATGCAACTATTTACAAAGGTGAGAAAATCATTACTGCCATATTACCAGGCAATATGCCATCACAAAACCAGCAGGACAAGAAATGCTTCGAGCAGAATTTACTCCATGAAATGTTCAAATTGGCCTTTCCTGAATGAAGGACAACGGTCAGCACTGCTCGTTAGAAATGACTGCAAGACAGAATTTATTGCTAAGGCATATGAATGCTGCCCATAGCATTAGGTCTGTTTGAACATTAATATTTAAGTATACTTTTAAACCAAGGCATTTATTAGCTGCAGTTAGTCAAGGAACACTTCATGTTATAAGGAGTACACGTTGCTGGCGAAAGATCTGGCAACCAAGATCTACATGGTCAGTTGATTAAACTTCAACGGTTACCAATCATTCAGCCCAGAACCTCAACTGAAGGACAGGCAGCTTGACAAGTTATCTTTCTTTCAACAATAAAGATAGTTTGGCTGGGTTTATGCCTACCTGTGATGAAGTGGAAAAAACCCAAACCCTGGATCACCACCATGTCTCACCGGCAAGTCAGTGCCAACCCAGGCCCCGCTTCTTGCCCACCTGAGCTGGGATTCGCTTGCTTGTTGCAATTATTCAGAACAAGAGCTGATTTCCATCAAATCATACTTGACATAAAGAATGTTAGAGCAACAATAGTTCCCTTCTTAGGCATGTTTGATACTGCTGCCATAACAACATGCAAATACTTCAGCTTGCAACAAAGATACATTCATTCCACCCAGTGCTTCCTACCAGGCTTTTTGGTAAGCCCCCTTTCTACTGCTACTGCTGATATATTTACTAATAAAAATTGGTAAAGCTTTGAAAACCTACATGAAAGCTTTTTAAAGCAGTATTATTTTTACTAGAAGCCAGTAAATAAATCACTATTTTTTTAAAAAGCCTCTTTGCCAGATATTCAAATGAAGCTCCAGAGCACCTCTGACTCTGGTGGCATAAATAAACTTGCTGAATGCTTGTTTGTAATCCCCAATATTGTATTTCAGTACCGCTGTCAGGCTGCGAGACACGAACCTCAACGCCAGGGAAAACCCAAACCCATTCAAGATTTTTATTTAAAGAAAGGACGCATTTTCGCGCAGGCAGAATATTCCCAATTAACTGATCTAAACGGCTTGTCAGACTATAACACCAAAA